>NC_092597.1:3806447-4110526 GCF_047663525.1 Anas platyrhynchos | reverse complement strand
CCATCTTTTTTTTCCTCTTTTTATTCTTTTTCTTTTTAAATAATTAAGTGAAGGTGGACCATTAGCGCAGGTGGACGTGGCATAGCATACAAGTACTTTCTCTTCTGTGCTCTTTGCTATGGGTTTGATCATTCTCATTTTAAACTGCTGGTTATAAATATTGTATTGATTAATTAGTTAGAAAAAAATTCACTCTTCTCTTCCTGTACTTTTGTACTCCTAATAAAAATATAACAGAATGCAAAACAAGGTACTACAATTGCATTTTCTTGTATTTTCTGTAACAGACATCCCATTCTTTTCTTGCATCCCACTACAAACAGTTCATTTGAGCATAAAGGAATGGCATACATTTCTCTGTTTGTCAAAGGAGCTCCATTTACATTTCCATGGTGACATGCACAGCTCTGTTCTTTGTTACTCAGGAGTAAAATGTGCAGGATCTCTGCCATGTACTAGAAATGCCAGTACATGCAATTTTAATTTCCTTCTCCCCTTTTAATTCTATTATTTCTGTCTTGCTCACTTGCCAACTGTCTTGGCTTTACTGCCTGTTTCACAACACCCAACTTCTAACTGAGAGGGCAGGGAGCACAGTCTTCTCCCAGGTACACAAACAGATCCAAATCCTTCCTGCCATCCTCATTTTTTACTAAATTCTTGTTCTCACACAATTCCCATTAACTGATAGGAGAATTCTGACTGCATAAACATGAAGCCAGGTTGTTCAGATCCTGCCCAGTGTCTGGAAAGTACAGAGTTTCAGTTCTCATCCACAGGCTTGCTTAAGAGACCAGCAAGCACTGCGCCCAAACACAACCTGCAGAATCAGGCTGCAACTGCTCCCTCCATTGGTGCTTTGCTCCAGAAAGAAATTTTTCCACCCTTTGACCTGACATGGTAGATTACACTGACCTGTAGAGTGAAAGTGGAAGAGACACTGCAAATACAGTGTCTCTCAGTGTCTGCATCTCAGTAATAAATTGTTATATTTCTCCATTGAGACAGTCAGATGTATAGTCAATAAAATGTTGTTGGCTTGACTTTTTATGGATCATTCAGGTAACAGACTACAGAAAAAAATATTGGGCTAGATTCTCACCTGGTAGAGATGTCAGAGCCTCAGAAAAGAATCCAGACAGTTCTTTTAAAAGTCCCATCATGTTAATTCTTTTCAATAGCACTTTTCTATTTCTTTGCAAGGCAATTGCAATATTCTCTTTCTCTAAAACAGCCCCATCATTTTCCTACAGTTTCACAGGGAGTGAGATCTGACTCCTGTTGCCAGCCTCAAAAATCAAAGCAATCATCTGCACATTTTAAAGCACGTTTTTGTACAAATGCCCCAGGGCAAAAACACAAAGGATGTTAAATTCTATATAATAAATATTTAAAAAGCTAAATAAGACAAATGGATTTTTTTTTTTTCATTTGACCTAAAAATAAAAAGCATTTTGAAGTCATAAAACACAAAGGCATCACATTTCACAGTTTTAGACACCAATGAATAAATGGATAGGGTCCATTAGGTACTGTCCATATATGTGAATGAGGTAAAAGCCTTTTACAAACTGAAAAACGTCTCTCGATTAAACATTCAAAAGACAGAACCAAGAGATGCAAACCCTTGTACGCTGGGATCAAACTTTAAAGTCAAATCTATTATTACTGCAGGTCAATTAGGTTCTTTTCAAACTGGGCTAATATAATAGAAAAAAAAAATCACCTATGAAGCTATTTTCAGGACCTGATAAAGCTATGCCCACAGGTAACATCAAAGGCTGGATGTTGGAATATTCACATATTCACAATATTCACAAATAAAGAAATGCAGAAACAATCACATCAAGATTAAAGTTTCAGCTACTACTTTGAAAAGGTCTTCTGCTTTACAGAGACTGAAATACAACTTTTTTTTTTTTTTTGATATGTTATTTAAAAAAAATAAATGCCAAAGCCACTACATAATCCTTCTCCTCTCTCCATTGTACTTTTCAGTACAACTGCTGCTAGACACAGTATTTTGGAAAATTTATTTCCAGTGTATTCTGGTACTGCTGGAATACAAACTTGTTACTTTCCTTCCAGAAATTAGGACTAGCATAATGTAGGAACTCTGCCTCTTAATTCCTAAATTTATTTCATGTGCACCATAACTAACTTTCAATACAAGGGCATTCGCTGAAAAGGGGAACGCCCATGTTATGACATACTTAGGGTCAGTAGTAGGTGACATGAAATGAATTAACACAGGTTCCCTCAGAGACTGCCTCATGCCATTGCTGGATGCCAGGAGCCAGCATAATGACCCTTGCCATGGAAGCTCCCACAGCACCTACCTCTTGACACCAGACAGGAGCAAACCCTACTTGAATTCACTATTGTTGATGCCATTTGCTCAAGCTGTGACTGCTGTGTATTCATTCTTGTATCCACTTTGTATTCCCACTCCTGCCTGTTCCACCCTTGACTTCTGGTTCCTGTTTCTGCCTCTGGCTTAGTTCTGTGATTCCTGTGTCCAACCTTATATCCATCCTGAGAGCTGCTAAATATCTGTAATAGAAAGTGAGCTGGTCCCAAAGCAGGCACTCATATAAAAATCACACAGTCTGTGCTGAAAAGCTTAATTCTCTCTGTGATATTTTCACTGCAATTTTCACTGACATTCAAAATATTTTAACAAAGCACTTTTAACATAGATTTTTACTTGTAGAATTTCTGCAAAATCTGTATCCGTATTGCAAAATTTCCTCCCTTCCTGGATCCAAAAAAAAAAAAAAAAAAGGACAAAAACATGGATCCTCCCACAAAATAAAAACTGTGAAAGAATGTTTAAGACAAATGTCTAAAAATTTTATATAAACAGTTCATCTTAAAAATGCTTTTCGCTTTATTATTATTTTGATTTTACTTTTAATCAATTATATTCTGTTACAGAAAGTCAAAATGAAATGGTTTATGTTGTTTTTAAAAGTAAATTTTAGTATTATCTTTACATATATTGATAAAAAAATAGATGCCTCTGAAATGTTCTGGTTAAATTAAATCTGCATTTTCCAGTGGGAAACTGCACCATCACATTTTTCTTTTTTACCAGCTTTAATTTTGATCAGGTTTAGTTCTGTGGCAGAATTCAGAGCTATCTGATGGATGTTCTCAATTATATCCAATACCCGTGGCTACAAAAGGCCATGCTGGCAGTCAAGAATAATCAGCACTTAAAGATGCCTGAATGTAGGAAAGAAATGCATTACACCTTCTCAAGCAGTTACACGATGGATGATTCTTCTTACACTCACTTATTGTGGGGATCCTCAAGTGTCTGCTTAAATAGGAGTCGTGCAAAGCCACCTTTATATTAGATATTACAGATATAAGCTCTGTATACAAACATGAACAAATTAAATACTGCAGTACCTTAGGTTTTATGATTTGGCAAGAAGCTAAGTAGAGTGGAAAGCTGTAAAAATATAAAAATTTTAGCTTCACTAGGCTGAAAACTGGTATCTAAGATATCAAAAATATAGCTGCTAGTTCACAAAACTAAAAGTCTCACCCTCCAAAAGGGTTCTTCCCCCTCTCCCTACATCAACTCATCTAAATCTGAATTGATGCCAAGGGAGATGACTGTGACACATGAGTGTTATCAGTTTGTTGAAGTGACTCAGCTCCACATCTTTTAATCAAACACACATTTTTCTGTCTCTAATTTCTTCTAAAAAAGATTCTGAACATAACGGTCACAGCCTCAGGCCCACTCAAGATAGGACAGAAATAATGACTTCAAGGAAAACACTTCTGGAGAGGTTTATCAAGGGTATCAAGTATTCGCGTGATATAAGGCATGCTTGTCCTCAGCAGTTTGCCGTGGTAGGAGGGTTTTTGAACACCCAGTCACTGTTGAGGCTGAAGGTTAAAGGTAGCCAGGGACACTTGTTACATTCTATTTTCACTAGAAACATTTCTGAAGTTGAATGCAGACAGCATGTCCTAGAAAAAACAGTAGGGAAGACCCAAATAGTAAATAGACCCAGACCATGTCTTTGGATTATGTAGAACAGGGATAATATTCCAGGTAAGTGCCCTAATCAGCTGCATGTGGCAGCTGCCAATGTTTTACTTTATAAATATTTATTGGGTCAGAGAAAGAAGCATGGGCAAAATAGCTTGGTGGTTAGAGCAGATGCAAACCTGAGAATTAAATCGAACTCCAGCCAAAGCCTGGTCTCAGACATTTTTTCTTTCTCCATTCAGAACTAAATCTGAAATGTAATGCTGAAATAGAACAGATTCACTCAAAGATAAACCACAGCTAGACCAAAAATAAAACATGTATAGGTTTGTCAATGCCAGGAATATACAGAATGAACATAGCAGTTGGTCTTGTTCGAGTCCCCTGTGCATTGCAACACAAGAGACCAGTGGAAAATCAGCTAGTGGCAAAGCTGGGAGAGTTGAATTCACCTTCTGCCAATGGGCATGCACTGGGAATGACAGAAGCCAGCAGAGGTAGGACCTCAGTGCAGGCTAGCAGTCTATGTAAATTACTCTTACAATAAATTAGGTATGAGCGATTTGTCCTACTTTGGGCTTCAGACAAATCAGGATGTGAGTCGTAACACTAGCTTACACTCTCCTTTGTGATTCTGTCTGCTGTGCCAAGTAGGAATTTAATAGATCTGGAGAACTAACCTAACAAGTTTTGAAAACATCCCACATGAAAACTTGCTTTAAAAAAGAAGAAATAAAAGATCAGTACTTCTGTAACTGAGGTAATGCAATCTCCACACAATCTAAAAAGTTTTAAGGAGAGTCAATATTTAACATCCACTGTGTTCTGTCTTGTAGGACATATTCCATTCAGAAAAAAGTGATTTAAACAAAATTAGTTGCAGAAATATATGGAAGAAGCACTGAATATGTGCAATGGAACAAGAGCATGTTTTACAACACTAGACCTATACAGCACTCCTATTGGCAGATTAAAACCAGCATCTTGCCTCTCTGTGCTCACTTTGTCTATCTTAAAAAGGATTCATATGAATTAATCCACCAAAGGTGTTTTTTTTTTCTTTCTTTCTTTTTTTTTTTTTTTCTTTTTTCCCTACCTATCAAACATTTTGAAGACTACCATTTGATAGTTCCAGGCCATTCTAATACTTTGTCAATGTGATAAAATTTGCACTTGATAATAATTTACCCAACATTTAATCTCACATTTCTCCCATTGTCCCTTCTCAGACTGTGGACAACAGTGACTTCATATCTCTTACTTTGTCGATTTAATCCCTAAGTGAAATTAACTATGATTTGAGCTATGATTATTAGGATTCTAATAATACCATAGAGTCCAATTCTGCTGCTGCCCAAGTGTAGCTTTTACAATGGATTTAGACCAACAGAACAAAACATTTTATTGCTGAGGCAATGAAAGCATGTTAATTGAGATTTGCTACACCATATTGGGAGGCAAATGTTATTATGTCTGTTTTACACATGAGGAAACAGACATGGACAGACAAGGACATTCATTGAGTTGGTCTCAGTTCCATTCCAGTTGCTTTAAAATCAGGAAAATTAGCCTAACATTCTTTCAGACAATATATTCAGTTTAGACATCTATTACTGATTTTACACAGCTATCCTAATATGCTTTAATAAAGCACAAACATACCTGATTGACACTTACTTGTGCTATATGTTTACATTTTTTTCATAAATAAAATTTTATTTCTAAAAATATATAGATCTACTTTCTTTTGTATTTACATGTTCTTTTTAATGGAAACATGAAGAGCTTTTACCTCACAGAATAAAGAAGGAAAGAAACAAGGTAATGGTGATGTAGACAAGTGACATTTTATCCAATGTTTTTGGGAACAGCACAATATTAAACTGTCTAAAATAAGAGTTAGAAATATATCCTTGAGTGGATGTAAGGAGGGTTACAGAAATAGTAAAAGAGAATTGTTAAGATGGCTGTATTAGTGTTGCGTTTTTTCCCCCTTTATATATGTATGTGTTTGTGAGAGTTAAAATAAGCAAGTGACCCATGGCATCATACATTATCCTTGATAATGTTTCAATGTTATTACTCCAACTGGTATAAATCATTCACTGTCCTTATACACACTTCAACCAGGAATACAATTACCTGGCAGATCACTAAAAATAATTAAAATGTAAGGGGCTGGCTAATTTGAGGTATTCCTATATGCTGTCCTGTGTAGCCTGAGAAATCTTTCAATGTGCTCAAAGACAAAAGCAGAAAATCAGATTTTATAAGCTATGTAGCAAAAGATATCGCTACATTTTAGATGAAGTATTCCCTTTATCTAAAACTACAGTATTACTAACTGATAGGAAATGTAATAATGATCCTTACTAATCCTGAAAGTCAGTTATGTACTTTGATGAACACAATCATGGCAATACGCAAGATAGTGCTAGAAATGACCTTCTGAGGTAATCTCATCCAACTGCTTCTGGGAAGCAAGATAACTAAACTACTGCTGACAAATTTTTGGAAGCTTTCAATGTTAGAGATTTTTCTCCTAGGACCTTCTAGGACCTGATCCCGGACTGAAAAACTGCTTCCTCCCCATCATGTTATGGACACTCTCAAAGCTGATATTACAGAAGAATACTACTAATGATGTGTATGAATTTCTACAGCTTTTATAAGATTTTTCAAAATTTTGTTGAGTGCATTGGTTCTTTAAGAGATAGACAAGAAATCTCTGTAGGATATTGGTTCTTACTCTCTGGTTCTGTATGGTGAGCTGGACTCCTGAGAGCAAGTTCTGTGCTTGAAAAGCTTTGTTAATAAAAAACTTGTTTAATTTCTCCTATTTTTTTTGTCAATTTCCATTCCTCTGAGAAGCTGGATCAAAAACAAAACAAAACAAAACAAAAACAAACAAAACCAAAGAAACAAACAAACAAAAAAAAACAACAACAAAAAAACCTGGAAACAGTATACTACTCCCAAGTAATAATGAACAAACTACATGAATTGTACAAGAACTCGGGCATTTCCTTGGGAAATCACATATATATATATGATTATATATATACATATAAATATAAGACAGCAGAACATTTTTCTTCCAGAAAAGATGACACAAGAAGTATAAATAAGGCACTTGCACAACAGAACAATGAAATGTAAGTTCAAACTTAAAAGCTCAAATCACCTGAAAATAACTTCAGTAATTAGTATACACTTAATAGAAAAGAAGTAAAAACCAGAAAGTGCAGAAATCTGCTTTTTTCACCCCAAATGCTTTTTTAGCAACCAGAAATTCAATAATGACTTGAATGTACTTTACCTACTAGGTTTAAAGGAATATGAAGCCTCTCTTTGTAAGTAACCCTCAGATACTTATGCAAAACATCAATTGCTTCCCAAGGTCTGTGACAACTGGAAAGTATATCTGGACATTTTCTGCATAGTGACACCACAAACAATGTATATAAATAATGCTACCTGGGGGAAGGAAAAGCAAAATAAAAAGGGACCACAAATGGCATTCAGCAGTTGCAATAATTCCTCAGACAAACAGCATTAGCTAAATAATAATGGAAGACAGAAAAATAAAATTTGATAAACCTCTTCAAAACCCCAAGTGAAAATATCACTGATAACTGGATCATGAAAATAAAGAAGTTTGTAAACAGGAGAATATAGACATCAGTTAGAGAGGTTGTTTTGCTACACATGGCTAGTTGAGAGGCTTGAACTCTTTGAATTGATGTAAAATTGGGCAAACTACAATTGCACCCAGATCGCCCCAGATTTACATTCCTGAACACTCATGAATTCAAAGCAATCATCCTCAAATGAAGTAACACAGCACTTGGAGCATTCCCATGTACATTAGTTTTGCCCAAATAATTCTTGCTATTTGGTACATTTGTATTGCAAGTGTGTGAGGCGATTTCATCAGCCCAGGCAACAGCCCCTCCCTGTCATCCTCTGATGTATATGGTATATTCATCATGCAAGTGTGAGAAGTGATTCCATCAACCTAGGAGACAATCGCTACCTGTCAGTAGCTGATGTATATGGCTAGCTCTGCACTTCCTTCAATACATTTTTTGGTGCCCATGACATTGCCAGACAGTGGTTGCTTTCTGCTTACCCTTCACTGCAGCTATACTTCCTAAAGTCAAGAGAAAGCCAGATAACCTTTAGAGTAACATTTACCTGCATCAGACCTCTAGTTCTATGTCACTTATGACATATGGATAAATTAAACTTACTGGCTTAATGGAATTACTTCTGAGTTTTTCCAATGAGCAATCGGTTCTGGGAACTAAGACTTACTGATAAAATCAAATAGATGAAGCTTCTGCAAAAGCTATTTCGATACTGAATGGTATAGATTGGATTAAAACTCGCTACATTTCAACAGACTATCCAAGCTTTCTTAATTCTAAAAGTAATTGCAGGTATATTCTAGCAAGCTTAAAGCTGACCTTGAGTGAAAAGAAAGACTCAGCAGAAGGATTTTTAACCTAAGGAACTGATACAGAATACCAAAAAGGGAGCAAAACAGTCCAATCTTTTTTGTTTGTAGCAATGCAGAGAATAGAATCTTAATTTCATGAAAACAACAACAACAAAAACAATAAATATCAACATGGCCACTGTGTACTTAGCAGTGCATTAAACCAAATGAATTAAAGGGAAGGAGCTGCAAGAAGGATCCCCATATAGCTGAGGGAAGAAGAAGATTCAAAAGGTACAACCAGAAGGGAGAGAGAGGGAGGTGGCTTCAGCTCACTCTGAGAACTGTCTTCAGTTGAGTGACCATGAACATGGTCACTGATTTTAAAAATCCCACGTGTCAGCAGCAAGGATGCAGAAACTAAAGCATCACTGAGCCCTGGGCAGCTGGTAAATAACGCAGGCAAAACAAGGAAAGGGAAAGAAACCTTCAGTTAGTCTACAGTGAGGACAAATCACTGAATGAGAAAGAAAAAAAGAGTAGTATATCATTGAGATGAAGATTAAGTAACATTCTAATGTATGGCACATTGTGCAAGAAAGAAAATTAACATAATGTAAGATTCAACAAATCATTAAACCTTTGTATGGATGTATGTTACAAAGCATCAGCATAAATTTCAAAATCACCCATAATGAAAAGTCTTAATGAGTGAGGAACCAAATCTGGAGTCAGCTTAGGCCATTAGGTAACAAATCAGAATGAATGGTTTGTTGGTGATAGAAAACCCAAACAGCATGAACTAAAAATTATGCTGAAAGAATAACAATTTAAAAGCAAAAAAATGAAAAAAGCAGTGGCCAAAGTTGTTCAGACAAACAGAAGAGGACCGTTAAATTTGGGTAGACAGATTTCCACAGAGAGCATAGATCACTAGGAGTGTCTTTTTAAGCTGGAACATATGGTGCTAATTTCTTTGTACTTGGAATGAGTACAGAAAATTCAATTCAACTGGCTGAACTTGGATGTGTTTTTAGCCATGCTTCCAAGATATTACTGTTATTTCATGTACCTCAGCTGACAACATTGCAGGTGTCAGACATTACGGGGGTGCTCAGAAGAAATTGCTTCTTGGTTTGTATAAAGGTACAATCATACCTGATGATAAAGGTACATCATACCTGATGATTAAGTTATCCCCTTTATCATAGGGATTTGAAACAAAATCACTTTGTCCTGGCTCTGTGGCCACTCTCTGTGGCAGTCAAGTGGGGACTGATGCTCTGGAGCACCCATAACCTTCACCACTGGTGACCACAGATCCCAAAGTAAACTGGTTAGTCACAAGTATTTCTGAGTTGGTACATTGTACTCGTCTGCATTTTTCACACAGAGACTTCATTGGAAAGACCCCTCTAGGGTGATAAAGAACCCAACCTGCTGTCCTGTGCCAGGAAGGAATATAAACCTCTTGTTCTCCACCCAGGTGGTGGGGTGCACTCCCTTCCAACAGATACAATACATGTTTCCACAGCAAGGAAACTACAGTTGGCTCAGGCATTGCACTAGATAATGCAGATACATTAAAAAATGTTTCAATAGCACATGTATTTTGAAAAAAAAGAAGAGTATTAGTTTTAGGAATTTTACAAAGCTTTTTATTTCTTTAATTTTGATACTTTCAGAGCTGAAGAAGGAGTCCTTACAAAGCTAAAGTGAAAGTTTGTGGTTGATCATCACCAAAATTAAAGGTAGCAGCAACCTTAGATGAATAATTTTACACATTACAGTTTACAAGTGTTTACAGTTGATTGATTCAGGTTCACACTATGGGGACATACACTTGTACTGGAGGGTAGTGAGTCACAGTGGTATCTTAATCAGGCCTCCTTGTGACTAAGGAGTCATTTATTAATTATTAGTGCCATATTTGAGATAGTAAATGGATAGTTGTGTCTATGTTCAGGTAGGTACATTAGGAACTGCCCATAGAAGTAGCAAAAAAGCAATCTGTAATGCAATCTGACAGATCATCAGCCATGAGGCTTTGCTTTGCATTTCTTTATATCTTCAAGTAGTACTTCTGTATCATAAATATTGCTGTTGTAACTGCATCTCTTGGAGTTGAAGTAGATCTATATATATCCTTTTCCTAATATCCTACTTCAGAGACACTCATATGTTATAATCTGTGTTTTATATGGCAATAGTTTGTTCATTGGCTACTAAATGTTTTTATCCATTTTTAGAATAAAAAAAAAAAAAGCACGCTCTGAGTTAACCCTAAAGCTGTCTGCTCCCTTTCCTAAATAGTTTCCACTTTTCTAATTTGATCTGTTATGAAAAAAAAAATAGCTTATTATAAATTGATCTAACCTTATACAATTTAGTCTATAAAAAAAAGTATTATCTTATGGGATAAGACACATACTTCAGATCCTTTCAGAAGTAGTATTTCAAAAGCTAAGTACAGCTGGAAACAGACATTTTTTGTAGTTAGTGTTGGTCTTTGGTAACAAAGCTTTGCTTCAGTGATAAAAGACTCCCTAACAGTACTTTAATTGAAACTTTTTATCTGAATGTTGCCTGAACCTCTGCTAAATGCTACTTTCTTGCTTCAATTCAAATTTTCTTAATCTTCATTTTCACGTTGAATATTGGTACACTGTCTGCCTCATTATGCTAAAAAAAGATGAAGTGAGCTATTAACATGCTGAACAGCCTACTAGATGTTATGATATAGAATGTCATTCATTTTTATGAGTTGGCTGTCAGTGTGTGCTGCAATAAAGTTATAATTTCTCACTGACAATATAGGATGTCTGGAGTCACTGCACAATCCTTATTAAAATTTCAATAATTGTAAATCAAATGAAAGCAAATACAATTTTTATGAAATGGTCATTTCTGAAAGTCAAGGAGTACAAAGTGGAGGAATGCAAAAACAGAACATTATTCCTGTGCTGTTCTAAGTCATCATCATCATCATACAGCTTTTTTTCCTCTCTTGCACAAGGCATGGTGTGCTTGGCAATGTGCGTTGTAACACTCTCAGCATCTCTGTGCTTATCTTCCTGGCAGTTTAGTGATGGTGGAGTACTGCTGGGTTGTAGCTCTTTACTGACTAAACCTTTACATGGCTGTGAGTACCATCAGAATACTTTTGGAAATGTTTATTGGAACTATTTATTATAGCTCTTCATCAGTAAAGTCAGGCATCTCTGGAATCAGTTATAAGGCTTGGACAGTGAGAAAAGATAGAAGAGATTTCTGACAGCTTATATACTGGCGAGCCGGGGTTTCAAAGCCTGTTTTTTTCATAGCCCTATGGAGTTGTGGAAAATGGCAGCAATGGATTTATGGCAGGGTCGTTAAAGAGTCTCAGAATTTTGAACTACTGTTGGACAGAACACAGGGAAATGAATCCCAAAATCAAAGTAAATATATTCCATGTGTAATAGCTACATTTTCTTTTCTACTATTTCAGTTCAGAAACTTAGGATGTCTGTATCACTGTCCAAAACATGGACCTTTCATTTTCAGCTTGAGATAACCCACATGCTTCGATGTTAAAGTTGTTGTAAAACATGCCCTCAAAATAACAGCTTTTTGGAAATACTAGACACAGACAAAAGTGTCCCAGTCACTGAAGTCACAGCACAAGGTCTTGATGTTGCTGTGGCATTTGGAAATATAACACTTCTCCCTGTTATTTTCAGTTCCATTCAAAGTGGTTATTTTTTGCAAATCGCTATATGACAAGCTCAAAAAAATGCATTCATCATATGTCTATCAACACTGCACATAGGATAAGCAATTACATAGATAAGTTTATGATTTCTCTTCAGCAGATTTTAAGTATCTACCACTAGTCAGACTCATGGGGCTCCGTATAGGTATGATACAAAGTCTGTGTAGCATCTGCTCTATCAGATTATCAGGAACATCTGCACTACAGAGTTGTATGCCAACAGCCAAAAATATATTTAGATACTTTAATGTGTAACATTGCTCCATTGTTAATTCTTAGGCTATTGTTCATTACTCAAAAGTAAACTCAAACATAATTATTTCATGACTGCATTTGGCATGTTAACTAATAACGTTATTTCAAATCGTACTTCTATTCTAAATTGTCTAACTCTGCTACAGACAAAATTTACAGCATAACAGCAACACTCACATGTCAGAGATGATACATAGCCTTCAGTGTCAAATTTCCAGTACATCAGCATCTCTTGAAGACAGGACAGCCAGCATGTGTTCACACACAGACAAACAAATACAAAACTCAGTGGCTGTCCATGCACAGAAATGTTTGTGCACAATTCAAGCAGTTGTATTTGAAAAGGTGTCCCTTCATGTCAGTAGTGTACTAACTCAACAAGTATTGAATTTTTTTGAATTGAATTGAATTGAATATTGAATAATTACACATTATTGAATGCTGGTTCTCCTAAAATTGATTTACAACCACAAGTGTCTTACCATGCTGGAAAAGTTTTATAGCTAGTAGCATAAGTCAAAGGACAGCCATCCTGTCTGTCAAGAAGTTCCCTGCTGGAAAAAAAGTCATGACTGGCCAAACTAGCCAAAGGAAAAAAATCTCTACAAGTGTTTCCTTAATATTATATCTCCTCATGCACACAGACCACCTTATAGTGAGATTCTGGCCTGTGTATCAAAACAAAGTGGGAAACAGAGATACATAACGCTACACTGAGACAAGACTTTCAGGAGAACCTGAGGAAGATAGTGCAAAAATCATTATGACTCAGTAGCAGTTAAAAAACTTTAAAATATTTTTAAAATGCCTGCTGAAGATAACTGGTTTAATGAAGGATAAGACAACTTTCAGTGTTTCAGTGGCAGTAAGATCAAACATCTGCTACTTAAAACATCTGGGAAGCTAAAAACAGTCTGGGTTTCTTTGATATATTTGATAGATTGCCATTTGAAGCAAAAATACCTAAAGCCCACTCTAATTAAAAAATCAGTAGGTGAGGAGTCAAGCTCTGATGTAGAATGATGTACTGATGATTGTGCTGACTGACATTTCAATATTTGGCTATACAGAGATCGCATAAATCATCCAAAACATATGACAAAGACTAATAAATACTCCCATGTTTTCTGTTTATGTTGCTTCTTGGAAAAGGTTTTTGGACAAAATTTTAGGAACCTCATTGTTTTTATGTTACTGTTTTTCAAAGCATTTTCCAAATAGATTTATTCACTTTGAAAAGAACTTGGAATGACAGAAATATTTATAAAAATAAATTCTTTAAACCATGAAACTGGTCTAAAATAATTTTCCTGTATACCAGCACATCATTGTTTTATGATCTGGTATTTTCTGAGTGGCTAGGTTAGAAACACATGCTTCCATGTGGTACATAGTTCAAAACAAACCACTGCTAAGTAAAGGGGAAAAGAGAAAAAGAAATCTTTTATTTCTGGTCTCTGCACATTACACCATGACTATAGGAATTAAGGCAATTATATCCAGGAGACACATTTTATACTATATATATATATATATATATATACACACATATATACAGACACACATATATAGACACATTTTATACTATATATATATATATATATATATAGTATAAAATGTGTCTATATATGTGTGTCTGTATATATATATATATATATATATAGTATAAAATGTGTCTATATATGTGTGTCTGTATATATATATATACACACACACACACACAAATAAATAAATAAGTTTGCAATGTTATTATATTATAATGTTATTAATATTAATTATATTTTATATTTTATTATATTATTAATATGATTAATATTATAATAATTATAGCATATTATACTGTAATAATTATTATTATACGTTTATACGTGTACACACACTATATACACGGATATACATTCGTATATATATACATGTATATATATACACGGATATACTATATGTATAAAATACACATATAGTGTGTATTTATGCATTAACTTTTTAATTTAACCAGAAGATGACTTCTGTTATCAAACCAGTCACAAAATTGTAGCATATTGCATTTGATATAGGATGATTGATTTAACAACAAAATTACTTGGGCATAATGAAGACATTTTACATTCAGTTTAGCAAAAGCTATTTATTAGTACAAGTGCACTAAGATGTATCTAAACCGAGAGGAAGCTTTGGCATTGTAATTCTGCAGTTCTCATTCTTTCTGCTGTGCCTCTCTGCTACCTGCACAAGCCATCTGCCACCCACAGGTTAGGCACATCTGCAGCAAGCACATCAGCAAACAGTGCAGTGCTAATAATTGACACTCAAGAATGAAGCACTGTACAATTTTTCCTTGTTTCTCAATCTACTTCCTAATAATTTCTTGAATCATCAATTTGTAAATGTCTGTATATCAAGAGTTAATTTTAATGGAATCGTGATGACCAGAATGAAGACAGATGTAATATACTGGAGTTACTAGGATGTGTACCTTCTATGACTCCTTAATTCAGTAATGAATGAGCATTTTATAAGATATATCAGCATCATTAATTTGGTCTTTTAACAGAGAACACCAAATTTTTGCATTGCACTTAGCATTTGAGCTATCAAAGAGAAACAGTGTAAACAGCATTCAAATCTTTTAAGACTGAAGTACTTAGTATTCTTCCATTTAGCAGCAAGTTATGAAGTTTCATTTAAAAAGTGTGATTTTACCAATTAGCTCATCCTACTCAAAGACACACATACCATTGGGAAATATGAAAATGGTTTATTAAATCAAAAGATATGACTGCACTTAGCTAGCACATGGGCATTAGAGATCACATATTCCCTATAGATGAATCCCCATGGCATCACAGGCTGATTTGGCTTGCCAGTATTACATTAGTAAACCATCTAATCCAATTTAGAACAGACCAAGAATGTTCCATCCATTATGGTATTTCTACTGTCATTAGAAGCAGACTGATCGAATAAGCATCCTAAATCAGCCTGCAGTATGCAAGTAAACCACTGTGACTTGCCCAGCAAGATTTTTTTTTTCAAATAGTTTTGAAAATTAAGGGGAAAAAAAAAAGACATCAAAAGATGGAAGCTCTCTGTGTGATTTTCGTTTCTGAATGCTTGCAGGCAGCAAAATTTCTTGGTATTTCAGTGCATAAGATTCTTCATTGTAAGGTAGCAGTACAGAACACCGTGGACTTAAAGATATGAGAGGCTCCTTATTCTGCAGCAAGCTTGTTTTTAAGGAAAACAGTAGAAAAACAAACAAACAAACAAACAAAAAACAAACAAAAAAAACAACACAAAACAAAACAAAAACACCACAATAAACAGTAATAAACAAAGTAGGCTGAATGAGGGCAGAGCATTATACTACTCTCACAAATAAAATTTGCTGTACAAAATAGGAGTAGCCATAGTAATAAAATCTATCAATCAAATATATTACAAAGGTTGTGATAGAAAGGATGAAAAGAGAGACCAAACTTTGTATTCACGCAAAATGAGAAACACTCTAGTGCATTACAAAAATAATATTTTCATTCCAAACTGGTATACCTGAAAGGAAAACAGTTCTCCAATAAAGTAGTAAATATATGAATAAAGTGTTGGCAATAGTTCTGTGAGATGACACAGCTATCACAGAGGTTTCAGAAAAGGACTAGGCTGCAGCTTGGAAAAGCTAGGAATCAAACTGAATAAAATAATCAAAATGGCACATAACCTTTGCAGCCCTCTGAGACCTGTCACATTCTACCATCCAGACCATGCAGGTCATAGCCACACTGTTTAAGCAATCACCCATAAAGAAGGAATGCTGCACTGATGCACAAGTTGGTGAATACCTGCTCCTGTTCAACAGATAAGGGCTCACATGTATGTGAATGATTCACTTGTATTTAATGGTAAAGTCGTTCATCTGTCCGTCAAACAGCTCTTAATATTGTCTGAACTCCCTGCATAATGGAGTTAGAAAGGAAACTATTGATCCTTTATACACTATCTATGGAAAAAGTGACTGATAGCCAGAAGAGCCGAAATGGACCTGACAAGGATTGTTTCCACTGCAACTTGTTATGTATCTGGACCAAAGACAGTTTTGCAATAAAGAAAAGCATGTACAGATCAAGGACATGACCATTCTTGCAAAGTGTACAGATGCATTTTTTTAAAATTATTTTTTTTTTATTTTTTTATTTTGGAAGTTCCTCTTTCCTGTATCTTCCTTCCCACCTCCCTGAAAATACTGAAAGTTTGGGCATCTCAACTCAGATTGTTATGGGAGGGGATTTATAACCCAAAAAAATGTTTCCAGGTTTTTGTTCTTTTAATGAAAACAAATCTTTACTTTTGAAGGAAAAAAAACACCTTCCGTGGTAGAAAAAAAAAAAAAAAAAAAGGAACACCTCAATGAGCACTTAATTTTCTGCTGGAAAAAGTTGAAGACAATTTACAACATTTTTTTTTAACAGAATTCTACTCAAATTTCTCTTCAAAAATTAAATCTTTTCACAGCACTAAATTGAAAAACTCAAAGTCTCAATTAAATCCGAGAGAAATAAAATAGGAGAATAAAATAGGAGAAATCTCAGCAAACTCAATAATCCACCCTTGAATACAATAACAAACTTGCACAAAGTCTCTGCTCTTGTTTATCCACATCCTTTTGATCCGAACAGGCCTGGACCTGGCAAACTCTTCTCAGCAGGACATGGAAAACCACACTCAGGCAGCTAGCACTTGGGAAATCTGTTCTACCCTTTGCTTACACTGGGTGTAGCAGTGCCAAACATTATTACTGTTTTTAATAGAAAAAACCTGGACTGCAGCAGTAAATCATACTCCTTCCAAAGCTGATTACTTGTCAAATGTTTATCAGTGTAAATTAAAAATGTACCTGATTAACAAAATCCAAAGGGTTGTTCTGAGGTAAAAAGGCCTCAGCCTTACAATTTCTCTAATAAACTTCCATTTTGTTCCACAGTAGAACACATCAGATTTACCAAATAAAATTACGAAATTTCTGAACAAAAGTGAAAATGCTTTGTAGAAATAATTAGTAAGCACTGGACTGAATTATGGCCACATCTTTCCTCCCTATGAAACAGCGAGTAGAAGAGTGACATTTTGTTTTTGCCTCTTTTGCAAGGCAGAGAAATATTCTGCTTCTTTACTTTTCCCTCTAGCTTGGCTTATCTGGGTTGGAAGAACATGAGGTGAGTATACTGGGGAGAGGGAACAAATCCTTCCCTGTTTTGTGCTCTTCAGGAAGCTGGTACAGATCCACCTTTTCCCTGTCCACAAGTGTTGATCTTACCCATGCACCAACTAGTGCTTCCTTGGCAAAAGTCTGTTTTCCCTAACACATTATGAAAATAGAGCCGTCTCATTAATGATAGGCACTGGTCTGAGATGCCAGCAGGGAGACAGAAACAGAGACACAAAGAGGGATGGAGGTTCTTCTGATGGGCAATTTTGCCTGCTGCTAAATAATCTTCCCTATAGCAGTGACTTCCTGGGCATTGAACAATCAACCTGATGTCTCAAATAAATGCCCAGAGACCTAAGTGGGTGAACCCAGACCCAAAAGTTCAACCCTTAATCATCAGACCGATAGGGGAAGGCAAACTGTAATTTGAAGTCTTGTCATTATAAGAATGTGATGGGAACTCCATTGAGTACTCACCCATAGGATGATTTCTCACTGTTGATTCTTCCCAGCTGCCAATGAAGTTTGCAGGAGCTGCTGCTGGTCCTCAGCATCTTCAGAACTTAAAATCACAATGACACAAAGCAGGTATCTGACAAAGAAAAGACACAAATTCACTGATCACATTGGTGAAGAAGGAAAGATATTTCTCGGTATAGAAACAAATAACATTCCACCATTTTGTTTGTTTATATGGTGGTTACTGTTCTAGCAAAGGAGACAATACAGAGAGAAAACTAAATTTTCTTCTGACACAAATTCACCTAAGTGAAAGAGAGAGTACCAGGACAGGACTCTGCCTTGCATCTATAGTACCATGAAAATTATCACTTACTAATGAATTATATTTTAGTTGAAAGGAAAAATAAATGTTGCAATGACTGAGCTTATATCTCCCAATATCTCCAAAGGCAATTGCTTACCATGGGAGATCATTATACAAAGAGGCAAATATTACAATCCTACACACATCATAAGTGCTGAATTTTACTTGTAATGAACAATATTTTTGCTTACTACAGATGCAGCTTCTCTAAGGAGTTAAGGTGTGCCAGTGGAATGTTTCAATTGCTTATCTACAATTTTGCTAGCTCCAGTATTCTCAAACTAGTAGCTGTCCTGAAAAGGCTATGCTGGTTTTGTGCAAGGAGAGCACAGACACCTTTTGATAAGCCAGGCAATTTCCTGGGGCAATGTGCTGATCAACACACTGAGCTGAAACATCTGCAGGATAAAGGTTTGTGTCTGAAAACCCTGTGTTTGATGCCCATAATTGTGACAAAGTCATTGCATATTCTGCTCAATGCTTTTTCTGTTTCAGCACTTTCTCACTGTACAAAGAAGCTCCAGCAGCCTCTTAAATGTGGTTGGTAACTCAAAGTACATTTGGGAAAGCAGCCAGAGAGAAAGGCTTTTCTTCTGCATGTTTTGCTGCCTTTCTGTAAAGTGACAGAAAAATTAAAGATGCACATTTGCTATCTTTGCAGGGTTTCCCCTAAGGAAGAAAAAAAAGAGAGAGAGAGAGTTTGAAATATATATTTTTTATTAGTAGTACTGTTTACATTAGAGAGGCTTAAAGCCACTTAAAATCTGTCATGTCAACATCTAGGTAGCTAGTTTTAAATCTGTATGCCATTACCTTTTTAAACTATAACAATGTAAATGTCTACTCTATCTCAGAATGGACTCTGCAGAGCTGTCAAATATGCTTTTCCTCTGTGCTAAACATAATTTGAAAAATTCTGCAGGCCAAAGCATTTCCTGTTCTTTACAAAGCACTGTGTTCTACAGACAACGCAGACAGGAAGAAGACTAAGGCTGAGACACAAATGCCCTCAACCCTGGTAGCAGAATTCACTAATCCTGGTTACAGAGGAAATTCACTGGAGACTGAAGACCAAATGAGGGGCAAGACACCTCACTGAATGAATAGGAAAAATAAATAAAAAATAATAAAAAATAAAAAATAATAAAAAATAAATAGAAAACTGTATCTGAAGTCTAGTCTCGCTCTACAAATATCTACTCTGTATATCAAGGTACCAGAACGGACTACCTAACCTTACTCTTTGTGGGTCTCCAGTGCATCGCTTCACCTGCATAAAGCAGCTCTGCCAAGAAGTATCATCAGCACAGTTAGTGTTCTGCCTAGGCATATCTACTTCATTTACTCCTTTACAGTTTTCTCTGTGCCGAATCTTATGAAACCTTTCTGTACACTTGCCCAGGCCCTATTTAAGGGTGAAGGGTGCCTCAACTTTGGTCAGAGCCTGCAGTGGGGATGCTTGTAGCATTTCCTTTGACAAAGTGGCTTTGATTTTGCCTGAAGAAGGCATAGGGAATACCTCACACTTCTTAAAGTTATACTCTCAGCTGCTCAAATGTTATATAGAACTTGGGAACAGCCATACTAATACCACAGCAACCTTTGCACACCATTGGCTATCACTAGCTAAACTCAACATTTTGCTCATGTGTTCTGCACAGGTCATCATCTGGGAAGGCCAAGTGCAAGAACACCTTGTCTGTCTTTCAGAATGGCTGCAGGGGGAAGTAAGTGCTCAGCTCAACCAAAATGGGCAAACTGCCTTTCAGAAGGTGCCAGCGTTCCCTAGGCATTGAAGAGGCTGAGCAGGGCTTTTGTGTGATTCAGTCACTTGGGTCTTCATCTACGTGTACAGAATTCTTTTTGATGGACTTAAAACACTTCCAAAATGAATGAGCTAAATTTCCAGGCACCGTAACTGTCCAGACATTTTCCCTGACAGTAAAATCCCTCTCTTAGCTCTGCAGACAATGTACAGCATACAAGACGGTCCTCCATTGCTTTTACAAACTAGGTCATGATGTTTGGAATATGTTTGGAAAGAGTGGTGAGTATCAGGCCTTGTTTTTTCATCCTGCTTGCACCTCCCAGCTGTCAGAGGAGAGTCTGCTTCTCCTCTGAATATAAGGGCTGCTGGTTGCCAGTGCTTTCAGTAAATGCAGAGGAGGCTAAAAGCCATTTGAGCACACAGATGAAAGTACCTGCATATGGATCACAGGCTGCTTAGCCTTAGAAGCTTATAAGGTTTCTATTTAAAAAGAGTAATTTAAAATACTTATAAATACTTATGAATGTCAAATGATTTCTGTAGTCTGTAGCCTTAATTACAGTGATCATATTAGATTTATCTTTTTTTTATTATTATTATTATTATTATTATTTTTTTAGTTGTAGAATATATTTAGTGATGGAGCTTGAATCTTAACCGGAAAAGGAAAGAAGGAAGAAAAGATTAAAGAAATAAGGAAAGAAATAAAGACAAAATGATTAAATTTTATAGCCTGATCCAGAGCCACTGGAATTGACTAGAAAACCTTCCACTGACCTCAGCACACTTTCCTATCAAAAAATGTTGTCCAGAACAAACTTTACAGATAAATTAGAAAGCTCAGAATCATGGGCTAGTAATACAGAGACTTCAACAGATATTTTATTAGGGTCAAGCTGAAAAGATGCTGTTATAAACCTACTGATCTCCTTACCTTTCAAATCAAGATGTGTCAGTGGGAGGAAAAATGACAAAGGTGCTTTGTCAGTGAAAGGGAAATCCAGAGCTCCCTTATGGGATGCCACATGTACTAATCCTGTTTGTCTCGCTTGCAAAAGAATTCTTCAAAGTTAAAGCACTCTAGGGATTTATTGAGCACTTTTCAAACTTCAACTAGATTTAGCAAGTGAAGCAGTTTCAAAGTCTCTAGATTAGTACTACACAATCAGTCTCATATAAATGGGCATGACAAGGCGCAATGTGATGTTTCAGGCATTGACAGTTTACAAGTTTCTGAAGACAAAGGTACCTTTCCACTTGCAAAACAAGGATGAAAAGATTGTTCTACAATTTTATGGGTAGAATTGCTTAGGAAGATGAGGGTTTGCCCTGCTGTCTGTTGTCAGATGACTCGTACTGCACTTGTGTTCATCACAATGATGTTAACAGGATTGGCAATGCTTAACAGCTTTTCTACAACTTGGATACTGCCTTGTTGAATAGTTAGATTTTTAAAAGGTTATAAAGAAGACCTGCACAGATACAATTTAGGGCACGTTTATCATAAAAAAAATATGCTAAATTCTGTTACCCGTAAGTGTAAATGAATATACTGGAGCCTTCAGTGGGTCAGGATTTCACTGTGTGATCTTCAAGTACCAAAGATTTTCTCAACTGAGAGGAGCTGAAAGAAGCTTCTGAAGCCAAGATAACCTATGCTATCATTTGCAGCCACTATTATATTTTGTGTTCTATGCCTTTGGCAGAGAAACTTAAGTTCCAGTAGGAAGAAAAAGGTTCATTTTTAGAATTGTTTAAAAGAAAGAACTATGAAATTGTGGAATATATATATATTAATCTTTCAAATTTTAAAAAGGAGAATTTCATAATTAAGCAAAGTGGTTGGTGGAGAAGCACTAGCAAAAAAGTTGACATTTTCCTTCTGTTTAATTATTTCCCCCACATTTTCAAACTGTGAGAAGTTCAACCGACTCTACCTGTTACCTGTACTCCTAATCAAGCATATTAATATTAAAACCCCACAGCTGCAAGCCACAGAATGCAACACTCTCTCATTAAAACAAAGCCTTGGTTGGGATGCTTGGCAAGTCTGAGCCAACTGGTCCCTTAGATATGTGAGTAACGTATCTATAGCCTGTGGTGAAAGTACTCTAGAAAAATAGCAGGGAGAGAGAGGTATTTAGCTCTTCAGCCATACAGTAAGATTAACTTTAAGACCTGTTTCAGTGTACATTAATTTAGGCAAGTAGGGAATCCTCTAGATCCAGGGGGACAATGGAGCATGATATTGTCGTGCATTACTAACATTATTAACGTGCATTACTAACTTCATACATGTGGCACTCGAGCCAGTGCATGAGTAAATAGGTAGAGCCAAACAGGCCATGAGTCAATGGGCCAGAGTGAGGTCCGGTTGGACTGGTGCAGCACAATCAAGAAGAGTGATCTCAGAGAGATCTGCATACAAGAGAAGTTCATCTCTCCCTGGGTGTACTGTCTACATCTACAGTTATCTTACCATTTATACCTATGAACATTAAGATAATGTTAATGTGAATTGTACACATCTTGCCTCTGCTTTGTTACAACTCTTGGGTTTCAAAACAAGCTCAAAGAAACATAATTCTGAAAATACTGCCCGTCATTTGAAAGACTGAAATAATCCTATTGCAGTATTTTTTTGCAGCATAGTGTAGTTTAACTACAATAGTTCACTCATTAGCAATTAGACTAGTTTATTTCTATGTTTATTAGACTAGTGTATTTCTATGAGTCTATAAGAACACTTGACCTGTGGTTTAAGGTGATAGCTTACAATAACAATAATGTGCAACATACAGAGTTACTAAAGACGGAGCTTGCTGATATAGCTAGGGATCCTCCATCCCTTCTGACAGCAAATACTTCAGCAGAATTCCCAATTGTGCAGGAAGATTTCGACTTTGTGGGTTACTTCATTTTTGGAAAAGCAATTAGCTGAAAGATTAAATTATTTCCACCCTTGGGTATTTTATACATAAAACAATTTGGGATGATGGAGTCAGGCTTGCAGATATATCAGTAGAAGTGGAACTCTTTCCTTTTCCCTGGTTATGCTTCTGCAATCAGATTGACAACAGTAGGATTACAGAAGTATAACTAAGAACAAAATTTGCATATTCACATATGTCTTAGTGTCTTTGAACAAAACATCCATTTGATGGTTAAAATTACCATTACCTGCTTGTATTTATTCACAGTGCTACAGTGAGTTTTTGAAGAAAGAATTTGACTAGGCTGTCTTAGTTAGTTGAAGATTCACAGTTGCAATAACACTAGAAACAAATACTTATTTTTCAACTTATTTTTCAAATGATTGTGAGCATTTTGTACATCATTCTCATATGAATGAAAGGCATGATGCACAATCACTTTTGCCAGCAATTTCAAATAAAGGCTCTGGTTTTAGGTAACATTATAAACATACAGTGAACTAGGACAACATAATAATATGGCATGTCAAACTTGTAGCTGTAGGCAAAGAAAAATGAAGAAGGAAGAATAGCTCCAACATAGTATTATAGCACAATAAAAATCTGCTCATTAAGTTTCATAAATTCCATTACAAAGTTTAATGCATATGTTTACATCACTAATACAGTCTGAAGCCTGTGTTACAAGGCTTTCAGCTGGAAATTGCTTCACTTTACAAATTTTCATTTGAAGTCCTTTAAAAAATTATGTCAAAATAAAGGAACTAATTATTCTCCCAGCTTCCTAAGCATATCTTTATTATTGGCAGTATGGTTTGTAAAACATCAAAATCAGGTTGTCACACAGAGATTAAGGCTGGGATTTTCAGCAGAAGCTAAGGGAGTTAGGCACTCAAGTCCTTTTGAATTTCAATGAGTCAGGAGCATTAATTTCCCTTATGCTACTTTGAAAATTTCAGCATAAATATTAACAACTAACTTTTAACAAGCATTTGGTCATTGCTTTCAATTATCTCAAATATGGCAATGGCTACGTCCTTTTCCCACAAAGGTCTTTTCCCATGAGCAATTTTTGGGGGATGCTGTTATATGCATAATATCACAAAAAGGATCTCCTAAATTTACCTCACTATTCAGGCCCAGCAGAGTTTACATATGCTATTTATTGCTTAGGTCTTTTATGCTCTCTCTTGTATCTCCCCAAGACGCTCTATGTTAGGAGCAACATCCAATTCACTTCATGTAATTTGACTGATATTACTGAGAGAGAAAACACGGGAAAGAAAAGTCAGAATACAGAAGAACAAGAAGGTATGGATATTCTAATTATTCCATGAAAACATGCATCCTGAAAAAAGTCAAATGCTGACACTTGACAGAAATATTTAAATGAGCTCCAATTTCACTTTAATTATATAATAGAACTACTTTTTTTATACCGTTCATTTTTAATTCCAGCATTACTGCTCAGCTTTAACACCTTGAAATATGTGTGATTCCAAGCAATACATGATGCAGAGAGCTGTAGATTTTTATTAGAAGTTGGCTCAGTTGCTGTGCCAGACTAGTACCCGACAAAGTGCTCTGTGCACATGTGCAATGATTTATGCAAGTTGCCATGCAGTTTTGGAAAGTTAAATATAACACAAATTGTATTTGCATGGATATCATGCAGACATCAATAATAGTTGTGTATTGTTCCACTCTGCTTTTTATATCAGGGAAGCAACTTGCTCTTGGAGTGAAGTTGGCCTCAATATAGTACTCATGTAGAGTGAAATGCAACCCCTTAGCATATCTGATGCTGATGTAGCCTATTCTGCCTTCATCTCCTTTGTTATCTGTTCCTTTCTCTTTCCCAGAAGTATACTGTGAGGCACTGATACCACTGAGAGTGCTCAGATTTATAACTGGGAGATGACGAAACCACATGTAAACACCAGTCTGCTTGCCGTCAGCTCCTCTGAACTCAAGGTTCACCCTTCACATGGTGAAGTATCAATATCTCATCTGTAATAAGAAGGTATTAATCCTGGTTTTCTATTCTCATTAGTTTTTTTTACTGCTTCTGCTGAATAATTCTTGTTGATTGTTGCTATTCTTCCTCTCTTTCTCTCCCCAAGTCACTCCATCAATTTATGAATTGTAAGATGTAATTCTTCTTATCATAATATTTCTTCCTTTTGATTCCATAAGGGGGTTGAGGCTGTGTCTCTCAGTCACAGATTGCAGTCCTTACATGTGTCTTGCTAAACATGAAGCAATTTATCTAGCCCACAGTCTGGAAAAACTTGCAGTGCCAGTCCCCTACAAATTGTTTTACAAGTATGCTTTGTTTCATTAATTTTGCAAGCTGAAGGAGGGTACCTAATACTACTCTAACAGCCTCAGTTTACTTTCTGTTATAACTTTACCATAGAACCAGATATACATGTCCCTATACGCTTTATATTTTCATAGAGTACTGCTGGCAGGAGATTTGTGGCTGCTGCACATACATGTACATAGTAACGAAGAATGCAGTTGGAAGTATTAGACTCTTGGTAATTCAGCATATCCCCACTAAGTCCAAATAATTGTATCCGCTTATACGAGGGATAAATTTTGCTTTTTGGAAACTATACAGAAATCAAATATTTGCTTTGATATTTGATTCGTCCATAGGTTTATCCTGTTTCAACTTGTAACTGTGACAACATAAAGAGGTAACGATATAAAGGTAGTATTATAGAGCACTGCACAATGAGAAGTGAGAAAAGCTCATCAAACATATTTTAGGTTAACAGCAGAATCTATACATGATTTTACATTCTGTCAGCTCCAAAACTGACCAAGCTATTCTCTGTCCTCTACATATTTAAATATATTTCAAGGGAAATGGTGTAAGTAGGAAGAACCACCTTCCCTGGACATGAGACAGCAATCTGCCCATACATATGATTGCCACAGAAAGGAAGATAAGCAATTTCTTTCCCTTTCAATGAGGATAGAACAGGACAGAAAATATTAGCCTTATCATGCAACAAAAATTATTTAGCTAACATAAGCAAAAGTTTACTAGCTATTAGGACAGTGAGATATTAAAGAAACCACTTAGAAGGACTGACAAGCTTTTAAGAACAAATAAGGCAAACATCTGCCAGAAACACTTCATTTTTTATTTTTGTCCCTGCACAAGGATTTGGCTAGCATGTCTCTCCACATCCCCTCTGGGCAAGATTCTATGATTAATAAACAGATCACATGCTAAGTAGATATCTTAGAGGAGGAAACTGCAACAACACAACATAACAAGGTTCAAAATTCTGCTTTTATACTGCAGCACGTGAAGTCCCTCAAAGGCAACAGCAGTGCTAGGACCGCACTACCTGTAGCAGCAGAGCAGACCATAAGGGATGTCCTGCAGAGGTACTCTCAGAGCTGCAGTGGCACCTGTCGTGTGCTAAGCCTGCCCCTCCATGGCCTGGCAGATATTTGCAGCAGCAGCAGTGCTCTGAACCCGTTACCTTCTGCTCTGGAGGTGCAGCACTCTGCAACTGAGATTCTTTGGAGAGCTATGGTAGGGCACATGGCATTTCTGCCACAGCATCTTTGTAACTTCCTTAGCTCTAGCGTAGCAAAAATACTCTGAGTGTATTATGCTCAGGGACCTGTCAGAAGGGATGTACACCTTTGTATACTAACAGAGAGAACAAGTCAACTATGAGTAGGAGTCTATTGCATTAAATAGTTAAAAAAAAAAAAAAAAGAAAAAAGAAAAAAGATAAGAGGTCTCAGAGGAGAAGAAAAGAACAGGAATATTTAGGTAATTAAGGTGATTTCATACAGTCTAGACCTGATGATTTTCATCCTAAAATATGCAGAGAACAAGCTGAAAGAATCTCATAAGTGATTGTCTACAGTAACTTGGAGAAAGAAGGTGGTAGAAGGATAAACACAGTCCTAATATTAAAAAAAGCATATCTGTGGCAGAGGCTTGGGGGGCAAGAGTGGCTGGAAATTTTTATTGAATAGCTTAACTTCAACTCTTGGGGGAAAAAAAGGAACTAAAAGTTATTGTAAGTACCTGGCAGATGACAAGAAGACAGGTAACAGCCAACATGCATTCTGCAAGAACAAATTACTGCCAACAAATATCATTTCCCTCTGTGACACAGTAAGGAGGCAGCCATCTCAGGGAGAAGCTGTGCTCTGTCCTGGATCTGGTTCTATTCAAACTTTCAGGATGGAGAGCTGCTTTCTAAACTTGCAGATGACACCAGACAAGGAGGTTTTCAGGTCTGCTGGAGCATTGGAACAGAAATCAAAATGATTTTGACTAACTTAAAAAGTAGTATGAAAAAAAAAAAAAGAAAAAAGAAAAAACAAACCAAGGCCAAAGATAAGGAGAAATGTTTATGCAGGAACAAGCAGAAACAAAAATGCAACAGTGAGGACAGCAAGAGAGCCAGGTAGCAGATTACAAAATGAGTGTAAATCAACTGCACTGTGTTGTCTGCAGAGAGTGACTGCTGCCTGGGTTGCATCAAAGCCCGGTTTTAGCATCTCTTCTGAACACTGAAGAGAGCTGTGGAAAAGCTGAAGACAATCTGGAGAAGGGAAAGAGGAGTGAAAAAAGACCGAGAGAATTATGACAAGGAATTTGGGTAGTTCAGCCTAAGGAAAGAAACAGTGTGTATGGGGTGTTTGAGGAATATAGCAGTCTTAAAGCACACAAATGCCAGTTGCCAGGAGGAATACAATACTGTTTGGGTCCAGATGAACAGGGCATATCATAGTGGGTAATTATAGGAAGGAAGATTTTTAACTAATAGGAGAGACGCTAAAGCTTGGAAACACTTCATCTGGGGAGACTGGAAAGTTCTTGCTAATGGAAGCCCTGAGCATAAGGTTAGGTGAACATCTGACAGGGCTGACATCACTATCCTGCATATACTGCTTTGAAGGATGCAGATGGACTAGAAGATATAGGAATGTACCTTTTAGCCCTGTTTTTCCTATTTTTGCCTTGAAGGAACTCTATTAACTTGTGTGAGCTTAACTCCTGAACTTTATTATTTCCTATAGTTCCACATCTGTCAGTAAAGTCTTCTTCTTCCCCTTTACAATTCTAACTTATTTCAACATTAGAGGAAAATATATCTATTTCTTGCTTCCCAACCGCTTGAACAGCGGTTTCGATACTCTAAATCTGACAGAATTTTTGCATTTGTATTAGCATAAAATACTTCAAGCTGTTCACAGATTGAATTTAATCCTCCTTTCAATAATCCAAATTTAAATCCTCATTTCAATTATCTCTATATTTTGTAGAATCCCTCAAATGATTTAACACTGAAGTATTATGTGTTATAATTTAAAACTCAAAAGTTATGAATGAAAGCAGATTATATCTTATTAAAATGTTAATTCCAGTCCTTTGAGATAACTGTAACTACAAGCAATTGGTTAATGTGTCAGAAATAAACACTGTCAAAAATAATTGAACTAAAACAAGCATATGGACCCCATTCACTTCAGAAAAATGTCAGGAAAGTAGAATTATAGGACTGATTTTTAAGAGCACACATACAGGTAAAGACCTAATACCCATGAACAATATTTCTGCATACTTCTTTATGTATCTATATTTCAAATTTCAATTTTCCCTTCTGCATTTGTATATTGAACTTAAATTCTAGGACTTTCACAACACCATGGAGTAACGCCATTCCTGGGTTACCTTCCCATGATTATACAACTGGCACACTAAAGGAAGTACACAGAGCTGGAAGAAACCCTGCTTGTTCAGCCCTGCTCTAAGTGGATGATGACCAACCAACAGAGAATTTGGTAAAGGATTTGAGGCTATCCAGGATTATCTCATGACAAGTAGACTTGAAAATTGTAAAAGGGTCAAAATGTATTCTTAACAGTACCTAGACAAATTAATTAAGAAAGGAAACAACACTAAGATATGTAGGAGGTAAGATGTATTGCTCTTAAGTCGTATTGTTCAACACCTCAGTGCACCTCAGATTTACTGGAGTTGTTCCCATTCAACATGGCTGCAAATCAGCAGGGCCCCTCACTTTAATCTCATGAGCAGCTGCACTGCAATCAATTACACTACTCATGTGAGTAAGCAGAGGAGAAGCTGACCTTTATAGAGGTAACAATAGATAGTTCCCATTTACCGATAAAGTAGGAGTAGATAAATCAATCCTAAAAAGCACTTTGGATAACATTATATTAAGTCTTCACTATAAAAATCAAATCAAATGACATCCCACATAGGAGGGGCTCAGGTATCATCCCATCCCCTCCTGGGATTCATTCAACTCACTGTCTTTTATCAACAAACAAGTCAACAAGTCCATGGCTAAAGCAAAAAGCAAAGGTGAAAATACATCACTGCAAAGCATACAAGCATGAACAACAAAACAATGAGCAACCACAGCATAATACTGGAGGAATGAGGGGTTTAAAGCTCACAGTACTACATCCCTCAACTAGTATTATTTTAGCAAATATTTTTCTTCAAAAACTTCACTTAAAAAGAAAATGCACACACTGTTGTGCCTTTTTCCACTGGAAAGATAACCTTCAGAATCTAAATCTATGCACTTTTGCCCTGGTAATACAGTCTTGCAGAAAGCTGTCTCCAGCTAAACAATATCAGCAGAAAAAGGCATATAAACCTTCACTCTTCACTATGATATTCACCACAGTGAAGTGCTCATTTGAAACCCAAGCTGAAATCATTTTAAATGCTACTGTTCAGTCAGTCTAAGAAACATCTCACAGTCTGTTTCAGTTCTTGTGTAAATTGGGAACACATCAACAAAGTTTTACCATTTTGGTAGTCCTACCTATCAAGGTTTTTAAAAAGGCTTGAAAATATTTGGCTACTCTTGACCTTTCAACAAGCTGGTAACAGCACACACTATCTTGTGTTCCTCCTGGCCTCTTGCTGTGGAGTTCTAGGGCCAGCGGGAGTGTCCCTGGGGAGACCTGGAAGTGGTGCATGTTGAGCAAGTGTGCATGACAAGATATCACGGCAGAGCAAAAGGTGTGTTCATCCCCTATGCTCTCCTCTGGCTAAATGTGAGAAACTATAAAAAATGTACCATTCCTCAATTTAGCCTTACACAAGGCCATAAAAATACCGTATATAGGTACATAGAGGAACTCTAAATATGGTTCTCTGGGACTCAGTTTTCTGGTATTCAACTTAACAAATGGTCAATGAATTATCATCTCAAAAAAAAAAAAAAAAAAAAAGTTTATCTTAAAAAAGGAAGCAGTTACATTTTCTAAAAAGTATAAAGCAAACTCTTGTGTCAACAATGAGGACTTGTCCTAGCAAGCATCTTGAGTGGATATAGTTCTGTATAAAGAGAAAATGGATCACATACTTTCAAGATCAGTTGAATTCCTGTGATACTTTAAAATGCTTGATCCGCACCCCAATAAGAGGAATTACTACTCTTATCCTGTTATGTTTCCTCAAAAGATGCAAAAGCCTCTTCTCCTCCAGCCATAGAATACCATGCCACACTCAAGGATTTAATAACAGTTTCCTTTGTGCTCACTATGATCAAGCTTGTTTTACAGCTACTCCTCTTATTTGTGTTGCTGGGTTTGAAATGGCACTCTTACAAACAGTCAAGGCCATGTGTTCTATAATCCCACAAACATAAAGCAAAGCTGACTCCATCAGATTTCCTTGAAAGAAATCTGAAACATTCTTCATTTTTAAAACTCCATAAAAAACAAGTGAACTTTTCAAAATGACATTATTCTAAGAGAACAGTGAATCCTAATGCAGTGAGACAAGGATTCCTGAGGTCAGAAACATCAGCTTTACAGAAATGTCCTAAGGGATGCCTGAATGTATTATCTTGAGACCTTTAACCTCTCACTTAGGCCTTACTGCCCATCACTCCACTATCAATCTATTTCTAACATTTTACTTTGCTATGAACTTCTTGGAATGACAAGAGGATGATTCATAACATATAGCAAGGCTTCCAGGAAGCTTTTTCAGTCAAAGCTACAGGGTAAGTGAATCAGCCTTTTGCTTTCTCCCAGGAACTACTTATCTTCAATCTTTCAATTAAAGGTCAAAAAATGAAAGAGAACAGCTCAGTCATCTATTATGCTTTTCCTCCCTTTCCTATTGTAAGAAGTTCTGCTCTTTACATAGCTGTTTGAGATTGTTTTCAGTGGTAGGAATATAAAAAAAAAAAATCTTGCAAATTTAAAGAACAATAGGAAAAATACAGAGAATGGCAGCAATTCCTCTTGAAACTCTTTTGGTCATGAGGTAGTATAGATCATCTGACAGAAACAAATACAGAGCTTTTATCAGAAGTTATCAAATAGTATTTTTAGAGTGTCAAATTGATAGGCTTAAAGGCAAGTATTTCTCCGAGTTCTGCTTGGTCAGCAAGGAAAATACAGAAAAAGAATTATATGATTGCTGTTTGGTTTTGTTGTCTGAATTTCAGGGCTGGGGGGAACTGATTTTGGATCTTATCTGACATGCACATGGTGAAAAGTAACCAAGGGCATGGATTAGCATACTATGCCTATTTCATCATTGCCCAATGGCCCTGTTCTACCACTTCAGTCAGAGCTCAGATGGATCAGTGGGCAGACATAAGCGTCGTTAAAGAATACCCTTGGCATTGAGAGTCTCTGAGCAGGTTACAGAAACAGCTTTGCTTGCCCTGTGCCAGCTGCAGGCACAAGTCTAATGCAAACAGCGCGATTTTGAGGAGAGAAGAGTCACTAGACAGGAAAGCATATGAACAACAACAAAAAGTAATGGAAATTAAAGGAAAAAAAAAAAGTGAACGGGTCAAACCAAAACAATTTGAGATTTCCTTCTGTGTTGTCTCTTCTACGAAGAAAAAAAAAAAAGTAATACTCCAGAAAAATTAAAAAAAACAAACACACAAACACGTTTGGTTTGAGGCAAGGAAAAACAGTTTACTTCATCTAACCCAGTCAGTTTACCTATTATGTTAATGAAGGTTTGTGTTCTCATAAAAAGTATGTCACCAAGAAAGTTCCAAAGTTTATTTAATTTTCTTAAAATTCTTTGGCCTTCATAAAAATTCCTTACATTGTCCCCATTTCTATTTTATTCCTCACAAACCCTGATCATTGCCAAAAAACAAAACAAAACAATGACAACAAAAAGAAACAAACACTCATACTGTCGTAACATTATCCCTCAGTTAGTTATTTATAAGTGGGCAAAAACTGGTAAAGCCCTCCAAGCTGGAGACCTCACACCTGGCTGGGCTGGACTTTGACTTTTCTTGAGACGAACAGGGGAGCCCCAGCCAACCTCCACCGTTTTGTCCCCATGCTGCAGCCTGGATGTGCAAGTCTCCCTGCCCCACACTGTGCAGCACCAGCAGTCAGGAGCCAGATGCCTTCCCCAGGGAGGGGTGGCAGCAGGAGTTAATTCACATTTGGTGAGCTACAGCTATAGACTCAGGAGAACTATGATTTAATGCAACATTATCAGCTTGTTTGATAGATGAGCCCGTTAAGAATAACAGAAGCCAGCTGCTGAGTATGCCAGTGGAGCCTGGCACGGTCTGAGCAGCACACGCAGGAGGCTTAGCACCACCCGCTGCCGCCCGCCGCAGCCTGCACTCACTCCCTGCGCCTGTGTGCCCAGTGAGTACAGCCGCCTTCAACACAAAGGCAATTCCGTATATCTGGGGATAAAAGATGATTAATGGTTAATTCCAAATTAAATTGAAATCACAAGATTGAATTTCCTTCATGAATGACAGTGTGTGTTAGTGTTAGTAGCTGTGTCACAAAACAGCTCCATTTTGCTTGTTCATTACAGAGCCGATAATGGGACTAACAGAGCATGTGCAACAAATGTTTGCTTTCTGCAGCTCCTGACACGGGTTCAGCTCTGCGTGCCGTTCAACAATGGGAGAGCTCAAGCACAGGCTGCCTATTTGTCACCTGGCTACCCTTGCACACTGCTATACCTCTTGATATAGATGAAACAGAGCTGCTGTTTGTTCCCTCTCAAAGAAGGAAATGTTCTTTTAAATCAGTAAATGATCCTTGGCACAGTTAAAGGAAAAAGTTTGCAAAGAAAATGTCGTCTCCACGACCTGAAAAGAGCCACATTCCTCTGCATCAGCTCCTCTCATTGCCTAGAATGGCACCGTGTGTATGTGAAAGAGACCTGAGTGAAGGGCGGGGCCCTAGTGAACCCACCCATCACCTTTCTAACATTTATAGATTTATTTTCTAGATAATTTAGAGTCTGAACTATGTCACAGATATTCTCAGCCATGTGTCCAAATCCATTCGCTTATGGTTCAAATATGCATCACTGAGATTTTTGCATGCTGATATGTTTTTTTAAGGGTTAAAATGATTCATTTCCCATCACTTATTTATCATTTCCCATCATATTTCTAGATGTAGCACAAGACTTCTTGGTTCTGCTGAATTCAATGGAACTGTAGATTTACATCACATATGCCTCTGGCTCATTTCTTTACAAGAACAGCCTTCTTTGAATTGTATAATTGGTAAAAGTTCAGACAACTGAACTTTTTGGAGCTCATAACAACTCTTGACTGATACCCACATTTCATGGAATCAGAAGCAATGTTTTGGTCTAGTGTTCTTATTTCTTCTACATGTTGTAAGGCTAAGACATGGGGTAAATTACAATGCTCCTATTTATTGCAGTGATACTATTGACCCCATGCTATTATGTGGTGCTGTCCAAGTGTGACTTGGCCTCCTGCTAAAGAGAGACACTGTTCCCAGCACTCCACATGCGCCTGCCTGGGGTTCCAATGTAGCAGTTTCCTCTGTATCCCATGATCTGAATGACGTATCCCTGCACCTCATTCTACAAAATCCAAGCCTGAATATTTTTGCCTACAAATTCCCTGCTCCCAAGTCTAAGAAACCATCCAAGATTTGTGTTTGCATGAACTTCTAAGGACCAAAGAGAGCTTGGAATGAGGAGATGCAACTTTCATATTATTATCAAAAACATTCAAAATCTGAAGGCACAAGAATGGTAAAGTGAAACCTGCTCCCATTTGTGGCTGACAACCTGGCCTCACCTTGACAATGTTCGAAGGCCATTTCTTCACAAAATTAAAGAAATCTTAAAAGTTGTGAGTTGTATTTTTCCGAGACAGACTGACTGAAGAGAAAAAGGGTCAAATTGACCCCTGGTGAGACTCTGTGGATCTCAAGGAAATGAATGTAAAGAAGTATCCTAAGGGTGAATTATGCTAAAATTGCAAAGGAAATGCTGCTTTAATGAGAAAAAAGTTCAAAGATGCAGAAATATATCAGTGAATTCATAGCAGATTTTCTAGAGTCAGACCAAGTTACAACAATCAAAAAATATAACTGAATTGAGACAGAAAAAGTAAAATAAAGGAGGGACCAGAACTACAGTAGGGTAAAGAATAAAGAGCATAGAGTCTATTGCTGTCCCTCTGGAGTCAGCTTTTTAGTAATCTACTTTTTAAAATATATTAAATATGCTGGCAAACATCCATGCACTTTACGTACGTCATCCATAGAAGAGTCTACCAGTCTATCATTCTCAACAGGCATTGAAAAGTAGTAAATACCCTCCTTGTTGTCTTCCGAAACTCTTCCAGGTCTGAGCTATCACTTCCACTGAAGGTTATATGACATTTGAGTAATGGAACATTTCCAAAACAAACCAAATGCTTTGAGAAAAAGGTAAAGACTGCAGATGCATTATCGACTGTAACAGTGCTAAGAGGACTCTGAAAGGAGAGCAAGGTGATATTCGATTGCTGAATTAATATTGTTATTTTAGTACAGGCATAAAAATGTATCTGACCACAGGTCAGATGCACCAGTCTGGTGCTGTGTGTAATTACACCAGCAATTATCTCCTTCCTAATGTAGTCCAAACGTAGACCCACCAATTGTTGCAAACGTCCATACAACATTAATTTATCATATCTTGCTAAAACATTTTATTCTTTTTGATAATGAACACCAGCAGTAAAGACAGCAGCCTCAAAGTGCACTGTCAGTCCTTTTACCCTAATAGCTCATGCAAACACAGTAGGCTTCCTGTCAACTTTCAGAGCCCTTAAATATAGAAAAAAGGCAGGACCACTCAAGAGTCAGCCTCTGTTCACTGGGAAGGGACTACCAGCACATTATAACAGATGCTCATCTTTGTGAAAAGAAGAAAAAAAAAAATCACATTTGCTTGGAACTGAAAAGTTGACTATGTACTATTCAGATATTCTGCACATCGCAACTATTCGGCTTTCCTCTGAGTGCGTATTTATACGGCAGGTGGCATTGTTAGTGAAGGAAGCACAGCACAAATGTTGAGTGACTCACTTTCCTAAATCTGAAGTTGAAAACCCTTTGATCAGACATTTCGTGCTTCACCATTCCGTTCTGAGAACAAACTAAGAACTACTTGTAGCAATGTGAGCAAGCAAGGCTTTCACGGAGTTTTAATGAATTAGGGTGCTTTGCTGAACAGCTTTGTATCTAGTTCTTGGCTAGTGTAAGATATTAATGGCAGTGACAGCTTAGCATACACTTTCCCAGATTCTGAACATTGGTGTATCTTGATGGACCAGAAAAAATAACTTCTGGAAAATAAAAGAAAAATATATTGTACTGGGGATGGATTTTTTTTTCTCTTATAAATGTAGATGCAGATCTTTGGTTGTACTTTGTACCTGCAAGCATAAAGCAACCTAGGAATCTGCTTTAAAATGCTTGTTTGACATGTCCTGTGATGTAAGAGACTGCTTGGGAAGCCTGAGCCAGCTGTGCATCATCTGCAGCCTGCCAGCCAGAGAGGGGGAACCCGCTGGCTAGACAGGGACACGAGGTGCTCCAGGCAGCCCCGCTGTGCCAACAGAGTCCCTGCAGGACTCATTAGTTGGCAAAGTTTCCAGCAGCTCTTTCAATGGCTTCTCCCCCTGGTGATGTTGGAAGCCGGGAAGAACACACAAGCTGAACTCCTTCCCCTGCTTCGTGAGCTGCCCTGAGATTTTGCCTCCCCACACTTTTCTTGTACAACATCACGGTCTGTTTCTCTCATTGCCAGTTTCAGTGAGTGAGTAATGCTGCGGGTGAGAGAGAAATGCTGTGGCTGATGTGTAGGGACATTTCCCAGGTTTTTGTTTCAACATACATTTGTCATGATATGCTGCCATTTCAACACAGCTTACCTGCTTTTAACTTTAATTAACTTCTGCTTCTAACACGTCATATATTGCTCGGAGTTTGAGAGCATGATAGGCAAACATTACAGTTGTTAAGCAGGTGAAAAATACCAACAATAAGCAGGGGATTTATTGTAATCAGTCAATATTCTCAGCCTTGCAACTGCTCAGTACTTTATGCTCCATAATTATATGGTTGCCACAGTGTAGCCATTCAACAGTGTTATAATTAGTGAGTAATTAACTGAAGAATTTGAAGACATGCTGCAGAGCACAAAGCATGTGTGCTGTTGATAGAAAAGGATACGTAAACTGTCTTCATGACAGTGTTCTGAAACCATCATGAAAACTCATTGTTTCTGTCTTGTGGTGATTTTCAGAACCTTTCAGGTGTTGGACAAGCTTGGCAACACTTATAGATGTTTTAGATCCTACCACAGCATTTAGACACTACACTTTTATTGAAATCAGCCATATTTGTCTGTCTTTGTGGATCTCGGCCTTATGCATACACATATACTGGGCTGCCTCAATACATCCATACACTCAGAGCTACATATCTCCCTCTATTGATATGTATATATATAATTACATGTATTTGTGTGTTGCTTATGCCTGTAGGGTTAAAAATTAAAGTTACGCTAATATAACTGAACCTATAGTAAGTAGTACATTAAAATAGCTATTCTGTTGGAGAAAACATTCCAGTTAAAGGCAATTTGCACATTTCAAAGATGCCCAGGTTGGTTTCTAATGTATCTTTAACTTTTTTAAACATTCGTGAATTACTAATATTTGTCGACATACATAATGAAGTTACAGTGGCAGCAATTCAGTGCAGCACAGAAAGCTTGTGTGAGCTTCTTTGGCAGCACTGAGCAGGAGAGAGCTGGACAGTGAAGGCAGAGGGGGATCTGCCCATTACCTGGCAAGGAAGCACCAGATATGGAGAGTAGAGAGGACTTGCAATTGTTACGCCAGATGAGGAAAAGAAATCAGCATAAGAAAAGCTGAATGCCACCCTGAAAGCTGCTCTCCATTTCTTGTGCCAAGTCTTGGCCTCTGCATAGGACCTGTGACATGTTTCACTTTGGTATTTCCAATCCATTGTCTTTTTTTTTTTTTTTCCCCAGCTCCTTATGTTATCCAAGTATTCCATGCTGTTTAAAGGCCCTTTCTTACCCTTTTGTTAGAATAGCAGCACTGCTAGCTGTGCATGCCCATACATAATCTACAGTAACCTTTGCCTGCACAGAGCTGGAACACCTCCCGATTGTGTTGTCATTAAGTGAATTATTTTACTTTTTCTGGTTTTGGTACCTGAAACATTTGGTCATAAATATATTGGAAAGACAGATGTTCCTTATGGAGTGACTGTGTCAGCTTGAATTTGACAGAACAAGCCAATGTAAGCTATTTGCTCTCCTGAACTGGAAAGAAAATAAAAAATCCTCAGTAAGCTATCAAACATAGCACAGCATCTACACATCTAAACACAACGGCCTATAATTTCTCAGTGAATGCCAGATGTGGAACAACGTAGGCAGTGCTAAAATCTACCTGTGACTTTCTAATGAAGCTCTCATTACTGCAGCCTCAAGTTTTTGATTAGCCAAGAGTTTCTAAAATTTACTATCATGTGAAGGGAACGTGATCTGGTATAATACCATCTAATCAGCTATTTCACAGGCTGATTTAGAAAGCCATGGTAGGAGATTTTGAAACAAACTTGATTTGGTAGCCTACTTGAAACATAGATTTTGAAATTAATGATGACAAAGCAAAAGCTGGTATTTTTAAATACTTTGTGGTCCACGTAGCACAAGCCACCATGTTTGCTATAACCCTTGTTCAGATTTCAGGAGTAGACAGGCCATGCTGCACTGAGCTGAGAGGAGTTTCTGGCACCCCTCCTGCTGCACAGCTGGCATTCTGTTCAGCTCTCTGCCACACAATGCAGTCACAGTCCCCTCATTGGACATGCTGCCCAATTTAAGCCTGAACTGCACCTGCCTTTGCCATGGGCACACTACTTTGGCTTACAGAAAAATTACATTGAGTCCTGTGGTGACAGAAGTGGGAATATGCAAGGGGAAAAAAAAAATCATGTTTCTTACACATAGAAAGCAAATGACCCTGGTACATGTGAGGAATATCAGCAGGACAGTCTGAGTAAGCAGATGTCGCTATTTATTTGCAAAACAGATTCGTCAGGAAGCCAGGCTGCCCTCCTGCTGCCCAGTAATATGCCTGAGCTTCACCTTCCTGATAACCCAGCAGTGAGAGAGAGATTTCAGCTTCATGCTTACATGCTCCTTTTCAACCTCTGCTTCTTTGTTGCAGTTGCCAAGAAAAGGACCTGTCTGGTAGCACTTAGCAGGATTTCCTGTCAAATTTTCATATCCATTAGATACCAGAAGAAGACCAAAATCTGCTTGAAAGTCATTACATGCAAAAGACCGGTCATCTGTAAAGGACCTGCATCAGATTTTCACCAGTGACCCAGGACCAAAAACCCTTCAGCTATGTAGCCCACTCTCTGGGGCTTACAGAGGTTAGATGAAAGTCATTTTGCAGTTGTTTTTAGTGGTGGCCTAAGAACCTCCAGCAACTTCAGTGAGGGCAAGGCCAAGAGCAAGGGCTTCTGAGGACCCTACTTGAAATGCGCACAAATTGAGATGTGTTCCCCTCACAGCACATAGGATTTATCATAGCTTCCCCACAAAGCTACTGTCATGTGCTTGCAGGCTTTTTGGCTAGGTATGCAGCTGACCCTAATTGTTTATCACTATTTCGAGATTAGCGGGGAAAAAGTGCTGTTTAGACTATCCTATTAGCAAGCTAATCAAAAAAGAGCACAGGCTATAAGCACACTGGTGTTCATCAAGGAGGAGCACTTTGCCATACCTAATGCCTCATTTTGGGGGGCAGGGTGTATAAATACACTACTACATCAATGGTGAATCAATTGATGTAGAAATTAGACGTCATGTACATCAACTTGGCCTTTATTGCTTTTCCAATATAGCTCATCTTATGCTCTCTTCATTACCATTAAATAATACTTGGGAAGTAGAGCTATTTTGCAGTCTCTCTATTTAAAAAGTGGACTTCTATTTCACAGATTTTTATTAATTTTATTTTTTTGTTCTTGACAAGACAGCCAAGAACACCTATCTGTGTTTGTTACTTTAGGTAGTAAAGCATTTAGGGAAACAAATGCAGAAGATGCTGCTTTAATCAAAACTGATAGCACTGAAATCCTGAGACAACACTTGCAGGATGCTGACAGAGCTCCTCCAAATCCTTTGGCAGCTCTGCATCCAGACTAAGTGGCAATGACTGTGGATAATAACGAGGTGTTTCTGAAAGGTTTCTGATGGAACTGTCAATGCCTACATGCCTCGTCTTTACTGAGGTAGCTGTTCCCCGATTTCAAATGGAGCATGTGTGCTTGTGTGTGCCGAGGGATGGGGGAGACCTTTTCATTGCTTCCAGGCAGACAGGAAATGGTGTCCTTTTCTGTGAGACAAGGATAACAGCTGTCATGAGCCTGGCCACTGTGCCTTGCCATCCTCTCCAGTATGTAGGCAGGTGTCCTGTTGGTGTGAGTTTTCTGCCCTAAACACACCTCTTTATCATATAGTTGGTCTTCTCTGGTACAGAGCAGGCCTAGACTGTCCAGATATGTCAGACATGCAACACATTGTCTGCTTTTTACCTCAGAAGCTCTGTTGCACAATTATATATAACATCCTCAGGATCCCTAAGTCAACCCAAGCACATTTCTGTGATGGCCCATAAAGAGGCTGTGGCAGAAACACATGACTTTGGCACTGTGTGCAGAACCAGGGAGTGCTAAAGCACAAAGTGCTGAGAGATTCGGATAATCTTGAAAAGAGTCTCCTTGCTTCTAAGCAGCATTACTGAAAGCAAAGACGCACTCCCCCTTGGGACCAACAGACCCTGTGCTGTGCTGTGGTGGAGGGAGAAAAGCTTGTCACAGGCTGGGCACTGAACTCTGCTGACATGACTCCAGGGCCACAATACGGATTTAGAGCATCAATTCTGGGGTACCTGTGCAAGCCAGAAGAGCTCGGAAAAGCATCCAGCTCTTCAGTGCCCTGCCCAGTTTTTTGTGACTAAACTTTTTTTTTTTCCTTTTTTTTTTCTTTTTTTTTCTTCTTTTTTTTTCCTTTTTTTTTTCTTTTCTTTTTTTTTTTTCCTGTGTGTGTGTGAGTGTCAAGCAAGGACCTTTTCACTGCAGAACTGAAGAATGCTAACAGAGGCAACAGAGCAAGCCAAACGCTGGACGCTGTCTCTGCACATTTCTGTTCCTCACCCACCCACAGTTAGGTGAGGTCAGATTAGTCCAGTAGCAGCAGGAGGACCCCCAGCTAGTTCCATGAACCACTCACCATTTTCTTGCCAAAGTAAGAACTAAAAGAAATGGATGCCTAATAATTCTCGTTAACAGAAATCATTAATTTTTAATCATTAATTTCTTGAACAGATACCTTCTAGCTATGTAAAACTGACTGACACCACAATTCTCTGAAAATTTTCCTTCATGGAAGAATTTGAGTAAGAACAGCTAGCAGGCATCAGCTGAAAGTCATTACACCCTCAAGATCTTTTCTGTGGATTCACAGGAATAGGGTGCTCTGCCCTAATCTAAAGCACTATGATAATTATTAAAGCTGTGACAAGACTCGCAGCATACCCGTGGAGGGATCTGTCACTAGTCCAGCTACTGGGTCTCATAGAACAGCGTAACTCTGTAAATCTTTGTAATCCCATTATGGAAATAACAAAGGGGGAAAAAAAAAACCTGCCTCTGCTGAAGTCAATGACAATTTGTAATGACGGCTTTTCAGCAAAACCATCTTGTCTAGGCCTGGCAAGCAGAGAAGAGCTATAGGGCAAGGATACATCCTCCACAAAGGAGGCTATACAGACAATGTGAAAGTACTGTACTGATTTTGCCACTTACAGGGAAATGCGAGCAGTAACCAAAACATTTTCAAGGGCTAAAGATACATAAATACTCACAGCTAAAAGCCTCCATGTAAGAGGCAATTTGTAAAACTTGCTGAAACACAAATCATATAATTTGCACAGGATCTAACCATTTCCCCTTTTCACGTGGATTTATTCTACGGCTGCTAATTTGCCTACAAGGCCATAGGAAGAACAGGGCAATGTGGTGTACAGTGCAGACCAAAAGGACATGGATAAAGTTGCACTTAAATGTATTAGATCTCATCTGAAACCTCTTGAATGCTTAACATATTCTTAAACCCATCTATAAAACAATATTAATTTCTCCCTATTTTTCAGGGAAAGACTTATGAGCACATTGAACTATAAAAGACAGGGAAACCTGTGGATTGTATTCTAAGACTTTCAGACCTAAAATCCTTTAAAAAAATAAATAAAAGAAACAATCAAAAAACACCTCTTCTTTAAAAGAAATATAGCATCAGGTAAAGAAAATAAACCAAACACTTGCTGAAAATACCAAGAACCATTTGTCCTGAATCTTTTGACTAACTTGCATGCACCAAGTGAATCAGAAGGATGTCCCACCTGACAACAAAAGAGGACATTTTTGAACAATTTGATCTGTATAAGCAGATCAAATGAGTTTCAAAGTGGTGAGGGAAAAGCGTGCTTAAAATCCTATTAGAAAATGATGGGATTTTTGTGCCTACTGTACTTCAAAAGAGGAAAGCTCCTGTACTTCATTTCTTTACCAGTCATTTTATCTTATGCAATCTCTGAACCCTTTCTGATGCTCTGAGGGGTGGGCTGATCTCATTTAGCCATATTAGCTGTTAGAGCACTGACTGCTGGCAGCTCAGACTCTGCACATTCCCTCTGCATACTTGAAAATTTTCTCCTTTTCTCTCTTCCTAAAGTTGTAAAAATCATTTATTTCAGCTCAAGTTCATTATTTCCTTTCTCTTCAAAAGCTGTGCAGCCTAGTGAGATTCATTTCTCCCTCCCCACACCCACAAAAGATCATTGCTTTTCTTGTTTTTATTTGGTCTAGAGAAAATCTGCAAGTTCACACAAGCCAAGTGCTGTACCCTCAGCTCTCAGCGCCAGCTGTGTAAGTACATTATGCCTAGTGCTATAGCTATGTGCCATACGTGCCCTATATGATGTAAAAAGTCAAAGGCAGAGAGTTTGTAACTCTACAAAAAATGACGTTGATCTTAAATAGGATTAGTATATTAAGCCATGACCTGGCCTGCTCTCTGATCTAATGGAACACATTGACATTATCATTCCTCAGACTGCTCTCTCACCATAGCGGCTCTTCTAAGAATATTGTCCTGAGATCTGCAAGCAATTGTGTTTCTGCTATCTCAGCACCAATTGCAGAAGCACCACTTTGAAATGAGAACAGGGAGAAGTAAATCTAAGACTGCTCTCCTAACTCTAAGGGCACTGGTACTTACCTTACCTTAAGATGGTATTTGTCTACAGCAGACTTTTTGCAGACAGGTCTGGCATAGACAGTACTAAACAGATCTATGAGAAACTGTACTTTCTTATCGTCCTCAGCAATAATCTCCTGGTCAGTATCAATGCTAAAAGATATCCACAAAACAGCATCCACAAAAGACATGTGGCAACAGTCATAAAGTTACCCAGAACAGAAAAGGAAACAATCTACCTTGTAACAAATGAAATTTCACCACAGTTCATTTCTCATAGATATTCCATTTCCTTAGCTTCAACATTTGAAAGACACCAGGATCAACAGCATCTATCATCTGTGGTAAGACACTTCCATAAGAATGACACAGATGTGTGTGGAATCTATTAGCACCAGCACTACAGAAACAAAACCAAGGGGAATTAACCTTAAACTGGGAATGGCTCTATGCTTCCCATCGTAATATGAAGGTAATTTGTAAGACAGGAAAACCAAATCTCTGTGCTCTGGTAATGAACAGCTATACACACACACCTATGCCAGTAGGGTCTATCATGTCTAGGAGCGTATCACCCAGTATTCTACTTCTCCACTGCCATTACTGACATGTAATATCTGTCACCTTAATTATGCTTCACACATATACCTACTGAAAAGCCTAGTCTGAGACTTACAATTTGTTTCTTCACAGGCTACAGATGGAGACTGTACAAAGCATATTCTACTAAAAAGATTGTGGCTGGTGTGCAGGGGAGAGAAAAAAATTACATTTTGCTTCCTGTTACAGTCTGTGTCAGGAGGAACTGTCTAGAGGAAGGGATGACAGTAAAACTCACTGAAGTGCAATTAAGAATACCTGCCTTTGGAGATCCTTCTAGAATAGAGACCAAGCTAGGCTGTACAAGGAAAATCAGTATGCAAGAAACCTGGAACATGAGAAGAGACAGACTACAAACACTCCTGAGAAATGCAGAGGCTACTGCAGGACACCACCCCAAAAGTGCCCTGAAAAGTAATTGCGAGAGCACAACTTCCCTAGGGATTAAAAGTTCTGCAGACATCTAGCCAAGGAGATGGGGGAACCCTTGCAACCCAGAAACTAAATGAAAGCAGATAAGACTGAAAAACAGCTGGAGGAATTGGGTTATCCTTTTGTCCTAAGCAAGGGTAAGGGTAAATTTTATTTGCCCACAAGCCTTTTATTGAATCTTTCTCATTGAACACATCTGAGTTTTCTCTGTTGAAGTATTTGCCTGTTGCAGTGTTCTAACAAAATGTAGTTTTAAATGCTGAGAACCCTTTTGGATGTTCTCACTTCCAAGAAACAGCTGGGAAGCACCACCTCTGTTCTCTGGCTGTGCTGGGTCCTGTCAGAACTGGCACGGTCTGTTCTGAGTCCTGCACAAGCCACAATGCAGTGAAGGAGACTCAGACTGAGACCACGGGGCTGGGGCCGTGCCTTGGCTCACTCCAAAGCACTCTCATTTTGAACACCTCAGCTCTCATGCTCTGGTACTAATGGAAATTTGCTTGAATGACACTATGTTGCTTCAACCCTTTTGAGGCATAATCCAGCACCCACTGAGATGAGATAATTCCCATTGATTTCAATTGACTGAAAATTATACCCTCTATTTCCTTTTTAAAGCTCTTTTTATGTTCTTCCTCTTCTTTATGTCAAGGCTTAAATCTGCATTTTCCCCCAAATCACAAATCCTGCTGCCCATGTACATCCCTCAATTGGATCATGCTTGTTCCAAAAGCAGCGCCCACAGCCAGCCGCTCAGGACACACAGCCAGCCTTCAGCTTTCCTCCTGCACTGTGTGTCATTAATAAAAACTGACATTTCACATTTCAGCTGTAACATACCTAACCAGCTATTTATTATACATACAGAATAACAAATGTAGCATTCTCTGACTTCTGGTCTACAGTGTGGACTTTAATAACAGTAGAACATTTTATTAGTCTTTCCAAATGTGAACGTGCCAAAGCTTTTTTCGGATCCTCTCAAGCATGTTAATAGCAAGTGGGATCAGGATTGAATTCTCAGGAAACAACAGCAGATGTCATGATTGGTAATGTGGGATCAATGCTTGACCTCTTGCCCTCTAGTTTGATTAACTAGTATATAGCTGAACAAAAAGAACAGTTTGGGAAAAAAAATACACACACACACCAATGATACACGTACCAATACAGAGGCATTTCTCTGTTCCAGGACATGTTTGGTGGTTCTGATGCTCTGCACTGCCATACCCACGTTGCTTCGATTTCCAGGTTCCTGGGAACACATGCCCAGCAAAAAATGCAATTGCATGTCCAGACTTCTGTTCTTTTATCACTAAATAAAATGTGCACACAATAAACAGTCTGAAAAAAATAATGTATCAAAACTGCAAAAATGGACCTTTTCTGAAGTTTGCTCAAAGCCATGCTCAAAGCCAGCACCAATCTCTGCCCATCCCATGTCCTGCTCAGCCTGCTGAGGGCACAGTTCAGTGGCTGTTGACTGGGGTCTCCATGTGTATGAACAGGAGGGAGGTCCAAGCCTTTTGCTGGAACCTTTCAGTTCCTCCAGCAGTGCAGCAAGTTTCAGAAGTGCTGGAAGTACTTCAGAGGCTGTTCCAACTTGGCCAGGGCTGAGGCGGCCCCTTCCTTGCAGGCTGGCTGCTGACATGGGGCAGTTGCTGAGGCACAGACAGCAAACCTCCTGACAGGCCTGAATGCTCTGGCCACGGAAACAGGCAAGGGGAAAGATGGAATTATGGCAAGTCATGCTCTTCCTTTAGCAAAACATGGCTTTTCACAGGGATCAGCATGGCCTCACAATGGGAAGTACAGCTCAATGTGTGTTTTTCTGAGCACCAGTTTCTTACCATACAGTAAAACCTTAAGTTTGGCATATTTCCAACCCAAACCAAAGACTGTGACATACTTTGGTTCACCCAAACCAATAAATGAACTCAGGTTCAATCAAAATTTGGCTGAAAGCTGTTTTTTATTTTTTATTTATTTTTTTCTTTTTTAAACACAGGTACCACACCACTCCAGGTGTCACTCCTTAACTACAAGTGGCCTAATCACTTCAAATCACTCTATGGGCCTGAGCTGCTAAAGAAAACCCTTTCTGAGCAACACTCTCATCTTTCAGCATAAGTAGCATGTATTTGCAACATTCCAGAGTCCCTAAAGTCCACAATACTGTAAAAATCCAAAAATGTTAGCAAAGCTTACAGGCAAAGAAAAAACAGTTTTCAAAATGGGATGCATGACCCCAAATGAATTCAATGTCATTTATAGAAAGAAAAGAAAACAAACCTATACTTCTATTTTTCAACTGCAATAAAAAGAACTAAGATTTTTACAAGACTTGCACTTAACCTCCAGAGTTACACAGATCTCATTGCATGTCTGTGCTCACCTACAGGACAGCACGAGTTCAGAACTGCCACCATCATTTGCTTTCCTCCTGTCAAATTGATGCAAGCCTCTTTCTCCTGCCTTTCAAGTGCCATCATCTGAGTGCATTGAATCAATTTCAACTAGTAAACTGCATTATGTGTTCAGACCCAGCCATACTCTGGTTTTGTTTTCTGCATTCTTCTAAGCCCACATACTGTATTTAAGCAATAAGCTACATCAGGCAGTGGTAAATGAGAGATTACTGCACTCCTCAGGTGTTGTTACGCAGTATGAAGCTGGAGGCCAAGGTACTCTACCAATCCTGTAGAAATGTACAGCAGGATGTCTTCTACTGAAACAGAATTTATAATCATAAATATAGGAAGCAAGAGAAATTTGATACAAGTATAATGTCACTGCCAGCTAGTCTGAAATGCTATATAGAAATAACCCCAAAATACAAAATGACACAATTATTAGATTTGGGTTATCATACAAAATTTGTCAGAACTTGAACCCATTACCCCCACTGACAGAAAGATCACCAAACCATTCTCCAACAGAGAAAACAGGTCACAGGTAAGGAAAAAAAAAAAGGGTCCATCTTCTAGAAAAAGACATTGACCACCAGGATATATTATTCTCCTTCCTCCTTTAGACTTCTCCTCTACTTGTCACAATTCTCTATCAACAATAGGCATACAAAACTATCAGTTTTCAGACAGGATCCAGTCTGGCTTGTTGTCAGCAGTGACAGCAGTGCTACTTTCAGAGAACCTCTTAGCCTGTTGTGGCCTCTTAGCACACAACTCAGGCCTCTTGTCAGGAAGCCGCTTGCAACAGCTTTAATGGTCTTCTGCATCATGTGAAGTAGACTAAACAAAACAGTTCTTCCCATTTGTCTTCAAATTCTAAAGATGGCCCCCTTGTGCAACTTATGTTATTAATGCAATGGAAGTCAAATTAATAAATGTTTTACAGTGTTAGCTAAGAGTAGCTGAACCAGGATGACACTTTAAGCATCCTACATACACATGAATAACTCACTAAACTGATTACCTTCTAATCAAACAGAATTCAGTGAAAGACTGACTAATTTTCTCAGCTGATTGTCCAACCATTATATTTGTAGCTATCACTACTGACAGCCCTGTTCCAGGGTGAGAATCTTCTGCAGCGGTGCTGAAGGCACAGTCCCAACCTACAGGTGGTCCCATGAAGCCAGGATGCACCTGTACCATCAGGGCCCCTGGTCTACCTGATCTAGAGATGTGCCCAAACAATGCTGTTGATTGTTTTGGCAGCTCAGGATAGAGAGATTCTGTTTGGAGCTCAACAACAGAGTGGGCTTTACCCCAGTAAACAATTTTCAAAGTTGAGGCACATTTTATCATTTTTATTTCTTTTAATGGTCTTCTGGTGGAAGACAAAGATTCTGTATCTCTTCTTATACTAAGCTACCGATCTGTTTCCCAGCTTAGCTTTAGCTCTTGCCAATAAGTAAAGGTTGAACAGATGTTAATTTTCTTAAGTCCAAATTAGAACAGACAGTAATACAAGCACCTTGTCCTCATTCCCCTTCTCCCCCAAGATTACTAATAAAGAGTCAATTGCTTGGCTACTGATTGTACCACGTGCTCTAATTACTTGTTTAAATGATGGCAAACACATTAAACAAGTATTAAACAGTATTTCAATCAGTGCTCTTTGAAGAGGGATAGACAAGCATTGGAGGCATTTACTAATCACTAAATTAGTCTTAAAATTAGCATGACTTTTGAGAATTTTCATTTTGTAAAGACATCATCCTGGGTTAAAATAAAAGCTCAGAACAGCTTTCAGAGCACAGAGCTCTAAACAGGTCAGTTTGCATCCCCCACAGCCCAGGGGACTACTAAGGGGAATACTAATGTGAGAAGCTTCGCCTGTAATGAACCAACAAAACCACAGATCTGCCTGCCCCACAGGCTTACATGTAAGTACACATTCAAGCATCCAAAATAAACTGTTATATTTCTGTTTGAAATGTTGTAGTGAAATACATGAGTGTCACACCGCTTGCCTACATCAAACACATGGATGTCATGGGATGAAAGACTAAGCCCAAACAGCCACAATAATGCAGCCCAGCAGCACAGGTGGGTGTTTACAGGACCTCGTCAGAGGGATCTCCATCACGTGGGCATACCGACTGTTTGGGTCTGCTCTTTCTGCAAGTTGCCCTCCACAGAGGACATACATAGATGTGTTATCATGTGCTAATAACCATGCTGACAACCCATGAATTACTCCTGAAACCGTACTCATCAGAACACCAATAAATGAAAATATTCTCCCTTTGCTTGATGCCCTGCAGAGTCCTACCCTTACTGTCACTGCTGCTCTCCAAGTCACAGGGAGAAAGTCAGCTCCCATGGAGCACAGGGCAAGGCTGGCACAGGTGAGTTTCTGCCACGCACGTTCCCATGTGGAGTGCTGAGCCCGGCCCAGAGGGTTTTGGCTTTAACTTAATGCTAAATTCACATTAGAAAATGATTGATTTGTAACATCTTGAGATATGGCACCTTTGTTTTAAATAATGTATACTTCAGGGGAATACAACATATGCAATAATATGTGCTTCTAATCTTGTTATCAATTTCCAACACAACAAAGCACACACACTAAGGTGTGTTAGAAACTTCACAGCATATGTACTAATTACTAAACAGTGACAGTCATTTGTCAGCTAGCGGGTTTTGTTTTCTTATGGGAAGGAAACGTCTGGAATACAGTGAAACACACAGACTCCCTCCCATTGTTCTCTGCTGACAGAGGTAGATTTGGGTGATTGCCTTTTCCTGTTGCTTCTTAACACTGCAAATCAAACTGCAATAGGATAATGAGGTGTCATTGGTTGAAAACATGGCTGGTACTACATATTGCCAAAGATTGTTCACACTAATCAACTAATAATGGCATTGCGTCCCCCACCATGCTAAATAAAATTCTCCTGGTTGTGCAACACAATTACTACTAATAACCGTAGAAACCTTAGTGTATTTAAGGAGTCAGTTTCAGAGATTATCTGGAGACTTATTTCAGGATGAACTCAGGAAGACAGAACTATCAGATAGAGATTATTCTTTAGTAATTAACCAGACACTGTTCCTGTGGGTGTAAAGTATTTCACAGTATCATGAAGTATTTTTCTCCTAATGATGCACCTGCATTAAAATGGTACTTTTTAAGCTTATGAGAAATAGCTCAAATGTTTAAAAACTTCAATAAATCACTACATTAACAGCTATTCTTTAGTCTCAGAAAGAAAATATATGAAATAATACTTGATAAACAATCTGATTAAAATATTAAGTATTAAAGGAAGGATAATTAATAAAAAATATTTTATGACAAAAATGCATTGACTGCTCAAGAGAGACATACCTCATGACTATTAATACAGTTGTTTATAAACTATGCCAGCACAAATGCTAAAAATATTTTGTGCTCTCTAAGCCAGGAACTAAGTCACTTTGAAGGTTTTAGAAATTACTTGCTTATTGAGCTGAATTTCACTGAGATGCAGCCACATTTTTATACTGAGATGACAAGTGCAAAGACATAATTATTGTGACACAAATGTTGCATGGCTTATTTTTGAAAACATTAATCAGAAGGAAAAAAAGAGCAAGATCTGAAAAAGTAAGGCAAAGTTTCAAGGTTAAATAAAGCTACCCAATATTAAATGCTTAGGAAAGGAAGAAAATCCAAATCTCTGTTACAGACAAAAATATATCCCAGTGATTTGACTGTCAATTTTATTTCTGAGTTTTGAAATGCAGGATATCTAGGGGCACAATTTTGTCACCCTGTCAAATATGCTTGAACTGCTGTTACCACCAGATTTCTTTAAAAGACTGACAATGACAACAACAAAAAAAGGAAACTCACACAAGCCCAGTTCATTGTAGTGTACCTCTGTTGCACCCTGATTTATTAGACTAAAACTGCATCACACAACATATGTTTGAGAGGAGATGAATGACACATTTCAATTCAAATAAGACCCATAGCCAACCAAGAAGACATTGGCCCAGATCTGCAACCAAATGATATATGAAGGGTCCCTTACAAAACTGCAGAGCACCATCATTGCACAAGTTACTTTCAAAATTCAACCCTAAACACATATTTTTCCTCAAAATAAAATGAACAAAATCCATGTATTTTATTCAATCACATTTCTGTCCTGATACATGAAGGGGAAACAGCTATTTCAGACTGCATTGCAGAGTAACATGGAGAAAAACTCTTGAACACCTGATGAAGTCTATTTCTTTTCAGCAAAATAATTAAAAATTGTGCTTAACTTGAGGCACTTTGCTGAACACAGGGTTTTGCTGAATCAGGCCTTTTACAGATGCAAACTTTTTAACAGCACCAACTGCAATCCTCCAGACTTTTGCAGGCTTATCTGAACTGAAACTGTACTGAATGCCTTCCAAGTTTTGCCCATTACTATTTCCTAATGTTTTGTGTATTGTGCCTCTGACTCCTGGGATCCAGATTTGGAATGCATTTTGAATATTTTAAATCACAAATCTCCCTTAAAGAAAAAGATGTATGCACATATTCACTTGAGTTCTTTGTAATTTGAAATAGTATCATTTTAAACCAATCTTATTAGATACAGATGAACAGTTTTGTTTTTATTCTGGAGAACTGCTGTTTCTATTATTTTTGCCCCTTTTTTTTCTAGAAATATTCTTGCATAGCATTTGTTTTTCTGAAGTAATTACTCTTACTCTGCCATCTTGAGACAGACCCTGAAAACAGGCCTATTGCTGCATCTAAATGAACCTTTTAAATATAAGGCACGCACTGTAAACAACAGACCCCTGAAGGCTGACAGTCATTTATGTGTTCTCTGTTTAGATGTGACTACAGCTATGTAATTCCATGATCCCCAACATTTTATGGAATTGCCCCCTTTATTTTTCTTACTCATATTGCCTCCGTTGTCAAATTCAGGATGAGCAAAGTCCTTATAAAATGCAGGATGGTTTGAGGTGCTTTGTGCAGTATCCAGCCAGGCCATTTTAACTATAATTTATTTCCACATCTGGAATACTGGTTGGAAGCATTTTCAGACACTTATGTACTCTTCTTGCATTATCAGGAATCAAGAAAAACATTGGACTGGAATCAGTGATCACCACCAATGCACAGATGAATGCCTATAGCAAAGTAAGCCTTCAAACTGCAGAACAATTCTTGCTCATTTTCTTTGGTATCTGTCTGCAGCTAACATCTGTTTCCAGTTATGGCACTAACAAAGGCTTCTTCTCTGACTATTATTAACAGTCAAGCTCACAGTGCCACTGGGGTGTACTTCTGTGGAACAGCCATGTGGAACAGGCAAGGGAAGTCTGGCAGGATTGCTCACAGAAAAGGTAGTTTAAATCGCATCTGCCCACTTACCCAACCTGATACCTCTCACAGCTTCTCTTGGTGAATTGAAAGGAAGAGAAGTACAAACACTTTTGTAGAAAAGTTGGAAAACAGGATCTTCCCACAAAAAGAAAAACTTTATCCTGAGAAAAATAATGCCCCAATATGCATATAGAACTCATCTATCATGGGATCAAGAGTTTGGTTATTCAGACTGCTAATCCCCAAGGATTTCAACAGTTTCTAAATCCTTGGAGACTTCTGAGACCCTGTGTCCCAGTACAGTCTTGACATCACTAGTCACACATGCTGTCTTTCTATTGATAGATAACCACTTGGATCTGCTTTCAGTTAGTTTATTAGCAACCTTCCCTAGAATGCCCTTCCTCAGTAGCTGGCAGTTTAAACACTGGCAAAACCACCAGATATTTTAGTTTCCAATAACTGGCTAATGCAACTAAAGATTTATCTTAGCAGAGACAGGATAACAACACTGCATTTTAGTATTATTATTACTTAATCTCCTCATATTATTCAGAGCTAATTCTCTACTTCAATGGTATTTTGGGAATGCTGTTTCTTTTATGGTCCAAAATGAAAATGGTCTCAAAGCTGAGGAGAAGACAAAGATCTGCATAACCCCCAGGAATCATGTGCTTCTTTCAGATGCACAGCAACCAACCCACCATGACCTGGAATCAAACACAAAGCTTGTGTGAACAAGACTAGATCTGTCTCCTGCTTCTGCTTTAGCTCTGAGAAGCTCTACTTCAGTCCTTTTCTTATTAGTGGCATATACCAAGGAAATAACGTCAGTAATAAGTGTTACCATGATCATAGTGGTAATTAACTGTGTTTTTGATTGAGTGCTGGGCCAAAGATATTTGCCTGTAAAAAGGCAGCAGGAATCTGCTATCTGAAAAGCATATAACATACCATTTGTTTCCTAATCTTTTGCCCTTTTTCTTAGGTTGATACAGTAAGCTGTCAGCAACACCAGTAATGTACTTTTGTCAACCAAATTGGCTGAATGACTTTTCCTTGTTGTCTGGTTTCCAACATCATTGCGATGCTTGAAAAAATGAATTCTAATGAGATATCACAATGACAGGACATTAATAGAGGTCTACACCAACAGATTTAGAAAGTGGAGAAGCATGACAAACAGCATACCCTAAAAGTTTAGAAAACAAGTGAACCGGGAGTTTTATTTTCATTCTTCAGAGAACATGCATTAGTTGGGCAGCAGATGACGCAGATGACATTAGTGAAGAAAGTAAAATAAGCACATATCTATGTACATGGCTGAGTTTTGAGATCGCTTTCATGAAAGCACAGCACAGGAGTGTATTTGTATAACAAAACCTTGCAGAAACTAAAAGACATTTAAAGCAATGACAGAGACTAATTCTGTGTAATAGTAGGAAAGTTAACAATGCACAGACAAGGCATCTGAGTGGAAGGAGATGCAATTTCCACACAAGGGAATAAAAAGGATGAGAAGAATGGGAAGTGGAAATAGAGTGGCATTAAGCAGAATCTATGTAATTAAAAATGCTAATAGCCTCTTGGAGGCTGTTTCCAAAACAAGCTATTTCCTTTAGACAATCAAAACTTCATCAAGTTAACTGTGTGCAAAGCCTGATCTCCTTATTGCAGAGAACAGATCAGAATGCTTCTGCCTCAGGGGTGGGTGGTGGATTGTTCATCTCTGCTATTGGCATCACAGTCAATGGTAATCAATTTAGACTTTGACATTGTATCAAATAAATATCTCCCCAGGCTCTTCCTTATTCAGTTTGGTTCAGTGACAATTTTAGAGAAGACCCAATCTTAACTTACATATATTAATCTATGTCACAGTTATATACTGGGACTCGATACTGACCTCTCTATACCAATGTAAAATTGATGCCATGTGTCATGGATTTAATGTCAACATACACTTTTGTTGCTGAATACAGACTCTCGTGTTTTTTTGTTTTTTTGTTTGTTTTGGTTTGTTTGTTTGTTTTTGTTGTTGTTTTTATATCTTATTTTACATGGGTTTTTGTTTCTTTTCTCATGGTGTACAAGTGAATTGTAATTTAGAATAGTGCTGTAGACACATAAGTCTTTATCAAAGATAAAGCATGCACAACCTGCAGCTACCATAAAAATACGTTAGGATGGGTCTTTCCATTAGATTAGATATAGGTGAAAATGCTACATCAATAGCACTGTAACCTCAAGGACCTGTTCTAAATCAGATGATGTACTGAGAAGGTGCCAGTATCGTCTCTAAATCATATTGCTTCACTTGAATGGACAACAATGCTGTCTAGAAGTAGAGCCTGAAACTAGATGATTTTGAACTCTAGCATTAAATCAAAGTACTAGATTTATTTCAATGATATCTCATAGGATTATTCTATTCAGCAAAGCACTAACATACTAGGACTAGAAAAATTCAGAATAATTTTTGGCTGTTACAGAAATGCTTAAGAAAGCTGCACTGCAATTTTGAAAGATTCAAGTAAGCTAATACATGCACATTATACCCAGCACAGTAGAGGTCTGTATTTTAGTGAGAACAGTAAAATTTGTCTACTGTCATCTGGTTCAAAAAGAAAAAAAAAAAAGAAAAAAAAAAAGTGCATCTATTCTCATAATTTCATTCCACCCTCCTCCCCTTCCCTACAGTCACATCCCAACATCTGTTTAACCAATAGCCTTCACACATTCTATCCAAGGCTTTGCCCAGTCTATCACTTATCGCTACGTGGGTCCCTCAGGCAGCTGAAGAGCTGCTTACCTCCCCTCAGAGAAGTTCAATTGTTTTTGCTTTTCTCCCCCTGATGTTTCCTTCTCAAATAGTTCCCAGGCATGACTACGTGTAGTTCCCAAAATGCATCAAAGTACAACTTTCTGCTCTTTCTTTTCCAATAACATTTGTAATGGGGGAGCTTTGTTTGCTCATGGATATTTTTGCTCCACTTTTTATGCTGCCTAGAAAACTGAAAGATATTATGTAGTCTGCAATACCTTACTGTGATAATCAGGTGGACTTTTTTACATACCTATTGGCATAATGTTAATATGGATAGTCTGGTTTAAATATAGTTGATTCTAAAATGTGATTAAAGGAGACTCCTGCTCTGAAAAAAAAAAGTGTAATGCATTGAACTCTGAAAGGAAAACATGTTTTCCTCAACGAACCTTAAAAAGTAATTATTAATTTAATCAAAGCAGAAAATGGATTAATGGCATTACAAGAACTCATGAGTCTCTGGGATTGAAATAATGAAATATAAGCAGAACTTTTAAACTCAAACAAACTTGCAGTCGTTCACAACAAAATAAACAATATTATCTAATTTCAGCCCCTTGATTATAAGTTATATCCATGAATACCTCAACATCCTCCTTTAGGTTGTTCTGTACCTAAATAATTTGAAAGTTCATTCCTCAGCTTTTGAACCACCAGAAAAGTTTTTATTATGAAAACCTACCATTGCCGAACTTGATCTCCCCCAGGACTGTACACATTTCCACAAAAATTTCTGTGGGGAAGTAAAGACTGGTGACTATTTTTGCTGGAAAATTGAGAAACATTTTTCATGACACTAACTTCTTTCAAAATGAAAGAAGCACCTCGAGTACTGTGTTCAGTTTTGGGCCCCTCGCTACAAGAAGGACATCGAGGTTCTCAAGCAGGTCCAGAGAAGGGTGACGAAGCTGGTGAGGGGCCTGGAGAACAAGTCCTACGAGGAGCGGCTGAGGGAGCTGGAGAAAAGGAGGCTCAGGGGCGACCTTATTGCTCTCTATAGGTACCTCAAAGGAGGCTGTAGAGAGGTGGGGGTTGGCCTGCTCTCCCACGTGCCTGGTGACAGGACAAGGGGGAATGGGCTAAAGTTGCGCCAGGGGAGTTTTAGGTTGGATCTTAGGAAGAACTTCTTTACCAAAAGGGTTGTTAGACATTCGAACAGGTTGCCCAGGGAAGTGGTGGAGTCACCATCTCTGGAGGTCTTTAAAAGACGTTTAGATGTAGAGCTTAGGGATACGGTTTAGTGGGGACTGTTAGTGTTAGGTCAGAGGTTGGACTCAATGATCTTGAGGTCTCTTCCAACCTAGAAATTCTGTGTGATTCTGTGTGAGTTTCATGGGAAACCTGGCTTTTGTTCTGATTCAAAATGCAGCATGTTCTGACATTTCCAGAGGCCTACTGCCACCTAGAAAATGTGTGGCTTTTTGATTCAAGTCATTTTTCCTTAGACAATTAGTAGTCATTTTGGAGAACATGATAAATTTTAGGACCCTCATTTACATACACAGATCTCATATACTAGATACCATACAAATGCAGGACATGAAGTAATCCCTTGCCATGTTTACTTTGCAGAATAATGAATCTCTATTTGGCCATATGCTCTGACCTCTGATGGCAATTCTTTGTCTGCCAAATTTGCTTTCAGAAACAAGCTTGCACATGGACTTGAATAGTGGTGGTATTACTCAGAGAGAAACAAAAGGCAGCCATAGCTCAGTAGAACACACAACAAAAAATAAAATAGGTAATGAGTTTACTATAATAGGGATATAATAAAATAATAAGCTCACCAAATACAGGATAAAACTGCTAGTAAGAGAGCTTTTAATCTTTATTTGATCTTGTTGGCTCTGATTCAAATTAGGAGCAATTTTGTGGATGTCAGTGGAGTTATTCAGGTATAAATCTGGTCTGAGAGCAGAATCTGGCTTACTATTCAAGCATATTTAATAGAGAGAGGGAAAAAATGTCAATAGCTGTTCAGAGCGTTCTCATAATTGAATTAATATTGCAATTCACCATACTGAAAATGAAACCTCTTCAGTTTTTGATACTGAACTAAAACACTGCTTACTTTCAATACTTAATCTGTGTCATCACAGAAAGAAGCAAACTGCAGTAGATTCTTACAGGTAGACTCTCTCACAAATCTACAAATGCAGATCTAGTGTCTGATGTACGCCTGTTTGAGCAATCCAGACTGAAGAAAATTTCCATATACTTTGTAAATCAAGACTAGTCACTTAAATGGGAGCTGAAGGACTATAGAAGCGATTTACAACTGCCAGAATCAAAGTATTTGCCGTATTCTTAGAGCAGTTCCCCTGTGACAGAATTTGCTTATGACAGTTCCAAGGTTCAAAGTCCATTCCATTAGAAGCCTATTAAAAGACATTTAAGAATCATCTTTCATATCTCTTTTTGTTTCCATGCACCTATATTCCATACTCTGCTTTCAATTACTCCAATATCAATCCAAACTCACCTACCAGAATCTATGGAATAAACCTAGATTTAAAAGAAGAACTGGGAACATTTTTGCCTGTTTGAATTTTAAAGTCTATCCCTTTTACTCCAAAATTAGGGAAACAGGCCATGCATCACTTTAATGTCTTCACTATCCTATGTGGTTCCTTCTCCTGTGTGGAACTTTCAACATAATTAAATCATCTTGACTGTTTTTAATGAGAAAAAAGGCCTATTTTATATATATATATATATATTTATTTTCTCAGAGACAGACGCCATAATATAAATTTCATTAAAGCATTCCAAGAAATTGTAATCTACAGTGTATCCATAGTGCTTAGGAATGTACATGGGTAATGGGTTTTCAAAGCTCATACATCACTTTGTGTGGGCCATAATTCTTGCATGCATAAGCTTGGCTCTTCAGTCATGAGAACATCTCATTAAAGATCAGTCCCAACTCTCAAAAGTGAAATTTGAATGCATCCTCAGTAAGTTTGCAGATGACACCAAGTCAGGTGGGAGTGTGGATTGTTTGAGGGTAGGAAGGCTCTATAGCAGGATCTAGAAAGGCTTGCTCAGTGAGCTGCATCCAGTTATATGGCACTCAACAAGGTTAAATGCCAGGTGCTGCGCTTGGGTCATAACAACCATAATCATAAATATACAGCACTGTTGACTCTGATGGTTGGACCAGATGATCTTGAAGGTCTTTTCCAACCTTAATGATCCTATGATTTCAACATGGAATACGGTCTAGCTTCCTTTCAATTCAGTGAGAAAATGTATGAACAGGGTTAAAACTAGGGTCATAAGAAGTCTGAAGAATAATAGCATATACATATATATATATGCTAATATATATATATTTAGTCTAAAAAAAAAAAACACACACACACACACAAAAAAAAAAAAAAAAAAAAAAAACGAAAAAGAAAAGAGAAGCAAAAACTCCACACAGGTTTTTGTTTATTGTAAGGAATACTTCTTAATGTTTTTCATCATGTTTGTGAATAACAAACCCTACATATGTCTCAGGACAGGAACAACAATTTAAAGATGAATTTGTAACCTTTACCTGTTAGTCACAGCATTGTTTTTATAAAATATTTGTTTTATGTATAAATGGTGTCTTGCTTCTCCTTGGGCAGTTCAGTCCTGCAAATTCTTATTCATCCAAGCAGAATTCCCCAAAATCCAGTTGCATAAAGGATTGCAAGAAGAGATGAAAACCTTTAGAAGAGATGAAAGCCTTAAAATTTTGACTGAAGCCACTGGTTTAGGGCTTAATCCTGCTAGGTTCAGAGCATTGCGGCCTCCAACCTGCAAAGCATTCAAGCATGTGACTGCTTAAACTTGATGGGACTACGCATATGCTTAAAGATAAGCTTGAGTTTAAGTGCCTGGCTGTATAAGGCCAGCCTGCTCAGGCAGAATCAAATCTTTAGTCCGTTTGGTCATTGCAGTGCTATTTGCTGTTCACATCTTGGGTTCACTGCCTTCAATCCAAGGTTTAATTTCCTCACCTTTTGGGCTTTCTGTGAAGTGCTTTTAGCTGATACTCTAATTTGTGCCCAAGGCTTTTGCATAAATCAAAAGCCAAATGCAAACCAAATAAATGGTGAAAATCCTGGAAATTGTGTATCCCATCATGGCTGCCCAGCTTTAACTGTTTTCTTCCCACTCTCTCAGCTCTATATTATCTTCTCTCATTTGCCGAGGCGATCGGCTCCGGGGCACACGCGTTGTGCAGCGGAGCGGGGGATCGGGCCAGGCAGGGCTAATTTTCCGGCATCGAGCCTACTCCAGGGAGCCGCCAGGACCCGGCAGCCCTCGTGAGGGAGGCTGACGAGGCGAAGGCGGAGCCAGCAGCGCCCCCTCCCCGGCCGTTCAAAAGCAGCCCCTAGGGAGCGCGGCGAACAGGGCGTGGCGCGTCAGAAGGGAGTGGCGCGGCAGTTAGCGCGGCAGTTCGAGCAGGAAGGGCGGAGAGCAACCCCCTGCCCACACGAACACCTCTTAACGACAGCCGTTAGCTAGGCGATAATGGTCTCCACCAGGCACGGTGTGCTCTCCAGAAGGTCGGTACACACCTAGACCGACTACCCGTTAAAGAATGCAGCGGTTCAGGTCACGGGATGCAGGGAGTGTCAGAGCCTGCTGCTGCCATCGGCGGGAGGCAGAGACACTGCGTGCGTGAGGTGCAAGCAGGTGGATGACCTCGTCCGCATGGTGGCGGAGCTCAAGGAGGAGGTAGAGAGGTTGAGGGCCATCAGGGAGTGTGAGCAGGAGATAGACCTGTGGAGTAACTCCCTGCAGGGCCTCAAGGAGAGGTACCGGGGTGAGACACCCCAAATGGGAGTAGACCCCCTGCCCTGTCGCTGTCGGGCAGAGGGAGGGGACCTAAGAGTTGAGGAGGAATGGAAACAGGTCCCTGCGCGACATCGCAGGTGATGCCCTCCCCTTCCGGCCCCACCTTCCCAGGTGCCCTTACACAACAGGTTTGAGGCCCTGGAGCTTGACAGACCAGTGGGTGAGGAAGAGGTAGCAAGTGTTCCCAGGAGGATGCCTAGGGCGAGGAGGTCAACTCCACGCCTCAGGACTGCCTCCATCAAGAAAGACAGGAGGGTTATTGTTGTGGGAGACTCTATTCTTAGGGGAACAGAGGGCCCTATTTGTCGGCCTGACCCTACCCGTAGGGAAGTCTGCTGCCTCCCTGGGGCCAGGGTCAGGGACGTTGCCAGGAAGCTTCCCAATCTGGTACGCCCCTCTGATTATTATCCTCTTCTGATAGTCCAGGCGGGCAGTGACAACATTGAAGACAGAAGCCTGAAGGCAATCAAAAGAGACTTTAGGGGGCTGGGACGGTTAGTGGATGGAGCGGGAGTGCAGGTGGTATTTTCATCCATCCCTACGGTGGCAGGGAGGGGTATGGAGAGGACACAGACAGCCCACCTGTTAAACACGTGGCTTCGGAGCTGGTGCCAACACAGAAATCTTGGGTTTTTCCACCATGGGACACTTTACTCGGCACCTGGCCTGATGGCCGTAGACGGGTCCCTATCCTTTAGGGGAAAAAGGATCCTGGGCCAGGAGCTGGCGGGGCTCATTGATAGGGCTTTAAACTAGGTAAGAAGGGGGATGGGGCTGAAGCTAGGATTGTTGGGGCTGTGCCAGGGGGAACAATGGCAAGGCCGGAGGATAAGGTAATGGCCCAGCTGAAGTGCATCTACACCAATGCACGCAGCATGGGTAACAAACAGGAGGAGCTGGAAGCCATCGTGCAGCGGGCAGGCTACGACTTGGTTGCCATCACGGAGATGTGGTGGGACCAGTCTCATGACTGGAGTGCTGCAATGTCTGGCTATAAGCTCTTCAGAAGGGACAGGCAGCACAGAAGGGGTGGTGGTGTGGCTCTCTATATTAGAGAGTCTTTCAATGTTGTAGAACTCGAGGCTAGGAATGACAAGGTCGAGTCCCTTTGGGTTAGGATCGGCAGGGACAACAAGGCTAGGGTCCTGGTCGGGGTCTGCTATAGAACACCGAACCAGGATGAGGAGTTCTACAGGCAGCTGACAGAAGTTGCAAAATCTTCAGCGCTTGTACTCGTGGGGGACTTCAACTTCCCTGACATATCCTGGAAGCACAACACAGCCCAGAGAAAGCAGTCTAGGAGGTTTCTGGAGAGAGTGGAAGATAGCGTCCTGACGCAGCTGGTTAGTGAACCTACCAGGGGTGGTGCCCCGCTAGACCTTCTCTTCACGAACAGAGAAGGACTGGTGGAGGATGTGATTGTCGGGAGCTGTCTTGGGCAGAGTGACCACGAAATGGTGGAGTTTATTATTCTTGGCGAGACCAGGAAGGGGACCAGTAAAACCACTGTATTGGACTTTCAGAGGGCTGACTTTGGGCTGCTCAGGATACTAGTTGGTGGCGTTCCTTGGGAGGTGGTTCTGAAGGGCAGAGGGGTCCAGGAAGGCTGGGCACTCTTCAAGAGGGAAATCCTAATGGCGCAGGAGCGGTCTGTCCCCATGTGCCCAAAGATGAGCTGGCGGGGAAGAAGACCAGCCTGGCTCAACAGAGAACTGTGGCTTGATCTTAGGAGAAAAAAGATGGTTTATGATCTTTGGAAAAGTGGACAGGCCACTAGGGAGGACTATAAGGATGTAGCGAGGCTGTGCAGGGACAAAATTAGGAAGGCCAAAGCTCATCTGGAGCTCAATCTGGCTACTGCCGTTAAAGATAACAGAAAACGTTTTTATAAATACATCAACACAAAAAGGAGGACTAAGAAGAATCTCCATCCTTTACTGGATGTGGGGGGAACCTTAGTTACAAGAGATGAGGAAAAGGCAGAGGTGCTCAATGCTTTCTTTGCCTCAGTCTTTAGCGGCAATACCGGTTGTTCTCTGGATACCCAGTACCCTGAGCTGGTGGAAGGGGATGGGGAGCAGGATGTGGCCCTCACCATCCACGAAGAACTGGTTGGTGACCTGGTACGGCACTTGGATGTGCACAAGTCAATGGGGCTGGATAGGATCCACCCAAGGGTACTAAGAGAACTGGCAGAGGAGCTGGCCAAGCCCCTATCCATCATTTATCAGCAGTCCTGGCTATCGGGGGAGGTCCCAGCTGACTGGCGGCTAGCAAATGTGACGCCCATCTACAAGAAGGGCCGGAGGGCAGACCCGGGGAACTACAGGCCTGTCAGTTTGACCTCAGTACCAGGGAAGCTCATGGAGCAGATCCTCTCGAGAGTCATCATGCGGCACTTGAAGGGCAAGCAGGCGATCAGGCCCAGTCAGCATGGGTTTATGGAAGGCAGATCCTGCTTGACGAACCTGATCTCCTCCTATGACAAAGTGACGCGCTGGGTGGACGAGGGGAAGGCTGTGGATGTGGTCTACCTTGACTTCAGCAGGGCTTTTGACACCGTCTCCCACAGCATTCTCCTCAAGAAACTGGCTGCTCTTGGCTTGGACTGGCGCACGCTTCGTTGGGTTAGAAACTGGCTGGATAGCCGGGCCCAAAGAGTCGTGGTAAATGGGGTCAAGTCCAGTTGGAGGCCAGTCACTAGTGGCGTCCCCCAGGGCTCGGTGCTGGGGCCGGTCCTCTTTAATATCTTCATCAATGATCTAGACGAGGGCATTGAGTGCACCCTCAGTAAGTTTGCAGATGACACCAAGTTAGGTGCGTGTGTTGATCTGCTCGAGGGTAGGAAAAATCTGCAGGAGGATCTGGATAGGCTGCACTGATGGGCTGAGGTCAAATGCATGAAGTTCAACAAGGCCAAGTGCCGGGTCCTGCACCTGGGGCGCAATAACCCCAAGCAGAGCTACAGGCTGGGAGATGAGTGGTTGGAGAGCTGCCAGGCAGAGAAGGACCTGGGAGTGATGGTGGACAGTTGGCTGAATATGAGCCAGCAGTGTGCTCAGGTGGCCAAGAAGGCCAACGGCATCCTGGCTTGTATCAGAAACAGTGTGACCAGCAGGGCTAGGGAGGTGATCGTCCCCCTGTACTTGGCTCTGGTGAGGCCGCACCTTGAGTACTGTGTTCAGTTTTGGGCCCCTCGCTACAAGAAGGACATCGAGGTGCTTGAGTGGGTCCAGAGAAGGGCGACGAAGCTGGTGAGGGGCCTGGAGAACAAGTCCTACGAGGAGCGGCTGAGGGAGCTGGGCTTGTTCAGCCTGGAGAAAAGGAGGCTCAGGGGCGACCTTATCGCTCTCTACAGATACCTTAAAGGAGGCTGTAGTGAGGTGGGGGTTGGCCTGTTCTCCCACGTGCCTGGTGACAGGACGAGGGGGAATGGGCTAAAGTTGCGCCAGGGGAGTTTTAGGTTAGATGTTAGGAAGAACTTCTTTACCGAAAGGGTTGTTAGGCACTGGAACAGGCTGCCCAGGGAGGTGGTGGAGTCACCATCCCTGGAAATCTTTAAAAGACGTTTAGATGTAGAGCTTAGGGATATGGTTTAGTGGGGACTGTTAGTGTTAGGTCAGAGGTTGGACTCGATGATCTTGAGGTCTCTTCCAACCTAGAAATTCTGTGATTCTGTGATTCTCTTTTCTGTTACAGTTTCTCCTCTGAAACTCAGAGATGTGATATTCACAGCCAAAGAAACTGCTGTCCATGTTAGGATGATAGCTATAGTTACAGCACTTTCATGATCCTTCAGATCTTTCATATAAATCCATTTAGCCACTTGCTAAAGTATATCTCATGGGGGGGGGGGGGAACGGGAAGAATTAAAGAGGAAGGATTCACAGCAGTTGATACCCTTTTACTATCCTTGATGGCTAAAACCACTTCTAAATAACACCAGCTACAAACGAGCTAGGTTGTTATTTAAAATATAATGTTCAGGTTTCTAGGGTACTTAGTACAGGTTTACTGCAACATTGTCTGCTGGGAGTCTTTTATGTGAGTTGAGTGGCTTTCCCAGATGAAAGCAAGTATAAATAATACTATAGATGTATATCAAGGCAGTCAATATTATGTTATAATGTTGCATTACAGAACACAGTGTTGTCCTTTAACTAAATGACAAAATGCTGGCAATATTGTTGAGGGAAAAAAAAAAAAGAGAAAATATCTTTTTAGCTAAAAATTATACTTTGCATTATCTCTTAAATTTTTTTTTCAAAGATTTTTGCAATCTAAAAATCACATTAAACAAGCAAAGATACTGCAGGAATAGATAGCATGTAATTTGTTTTTTTCTTGCATACTAATGTTCATTGAACTTTTCCACTGAACAAACTAATATAACTTTCTCTTGCAAGACAAAAAAAAAACAAAACACAAAAATGTCTGTGATAACTGACACAAAAACAGTAAGTCAAGTAACAAAGCCCATTAGACAAAAACCCTGTTCCCATATTAACACATCTCTCCAAGTTCCTGTTATTTTCTGTGGAGAGATGCATGAATTATGGGAGTCAAAATGTCTTCATACAAGATGTAAACTTAATAATAATTAAGTGTTGTTTTGCTAGAATTTTGGAGTACTCACTTGTGTTTTGATCTCTGACTTAGTTAAAATTCAGAGATAGCTAAATGAAAAAACAAAAACAACAGTAGCAGTTGTCAGCTAATGCATAAAATATGTTTTTTTTTTTTTTTTTTTTGGTGCAAAATAACTTGTATATATTGCTTGAAAATATCTTCTAAAATTGGTGAAGAATATTTTCCACTGTAACATTCAGATTCTTTGTAAAGTGACTCAAAATGGAAATCTCATCTCTCAGATGCTATTTTTCTAACATGTTTTGGGCTACTCCCCTAGCTCACACAAGGTGCCATTACTGAAGCAAATGGAATCATGTTCATCATGTTCCCTTGAAGCTGCTGTTCACATCCCATGAACATCTGCGAAGCTACCTTTCTCTATCTGCCACAAAGTCTCCTTTCAGAAAGGTTCCTATGAAAAAACTACACCAGACATCTGACCAGCTTCCTACACTGCTGACCAGTATTGCCAAGCCAGTCCTTTATGCCTTCCCTTGCATTATCCATCCATTACGACTCAAATTCTACTAGCTTAGCCAGTGTATTTGTTCTGTGTTTGTTTGGCACCTAAGGCAAACCCTGAACCATGAACAGTATTTAGTGTTTATGCTGATACACAGAAATAATTAAACAAAACTGTTGGAGTGCCAAATTTGGCTAAGAATATATGCATGCAAACTAGAACGAGGTCTACCTGTATACTGATGTGCAATGTGCTCTGAAAAGGTAAAAATTGGCTGTAAGCAAATGTCTCACAGGTATGTGAGAAGTGTGATATGAATCCTACAGGAGAATTTATCGCTGAAAGAAAACTACCAGCATTTAGCAGCAATGAGTTACTGTTAAAGACTTTGAGGACCACTCAGAAATCAGTGCCAGACTTTTAGGTACTTCAAACTCTGTACTAAAGACACTGCCCCCAGAAACTCTACACACTCATCACACACATGGGTGGAAAGAGTAAACACACCATGCCAGAAACAATTTGCTTTGTGAGGATAAAGTTATGTTAACTTGACAACAGGTAGACAGCATTTACAAATAAATGTAAAAAGCTATTCCTTCTAAATACCTGTCAAACACACGGTGGTCACAGTTCATAAATCCTCTTTAACTTACATTGCTTTTCCTCAGTAACACAGACACCGACACTTAGTTGGTTTTTTTTTTTTTTTAATTATTTTTATTTTTATTTTTTATTTTTTTTTAGTTTTAAAGAGTTTTAAAATGCTTTTAGCAGCAAGCAAAATCTGAGAAAAATTAAACAGATGAGAGAAGAGCTTATTCAGTTGTGTGATGCTGTAAATATATAGTGTTCAGTTTCAGTGTATAGAAAATAAAGGATTAGGCCCTAAACCATCATATATATATGTACATATATTTTTAAACAACCATGCTGAACCAAGTAAGTTGGGCTTTACTGTTTGGTTCTAAACAAGAGTATTTATTTGTCCAAATTCTTTGCTGCTGGGAGAGGAGTTGGGAGAAATAAAAAGATCGGTTTACCCATCTTCTTTCAGGACTACGTGGTGCCCAGAGATGAAAAAATCACAAACAGCTCCTTCACTCCACACAGCAGCCTTCTAGAAATGCCCATCCTTGAAAATTTGTAGTAGTGTAGCAGAGAATATTCCAGCTACAAGACAACATGAACCATTGAAGAAGGAGATGCAGATTCCTGTATATTACTGATATTCAGGGACTGTTTTCCATCTTAACAACTAGTCTGATCAGTTATTTTAAGGGCAGCATTTGTTCCATGATGTTAGGGAATGCTTTGTGGCTACAGCAAGTTGGAACACTGGTAGACTAGCGTCTTCTGTGATATTAATTATGGTGACAGGAAATTAGACTTGATGACAAGATTGAACCTTCCAATCCTATGTCATATGCCTGGAAAGTCTGTGCTTCTCTTTCTGTTGTGCTGCCAAACGTGAGACTTAGCAAGTAAAAAGAATGGAGTGATTTGGCCTTGATGGATGAATACTGGCTGTTCTTTTCCACAATGAAAAGGAAAAATAGTTAAATCTATCACAGTCTGATCAATGGGTTTATTCAGGCTGTGCGTGGGTTATTAGGTGTTTCATAAATTCCCAGACACTCTGGGAATACATATGCAACAACCAAATCTAATTTTAATGTAAATATTCATAAACATAGTCAAATAGTGTCTGCATGCAAGAGAGATATTTATTTTTATCAGTATTTCCCTTTATGGAAAAAAAGTTAAATTCACTTGTTGGCTAAATTCACAATCAATTAAAACAAAGCATCAAGGCATCCCTTCTTCTCAGGAAACACCAGGAAAAAAATGGATTTATGAGACATAATTTAGGACTCAGATCACATTTGGTTCCTCACCTCTGCACCATGGACTAGAATTCCATCAAAACACAAGGATTATTCACACTCATCATCAAGCTCACAGCTAGATAGCTCACGCTTGTACCCAGGAATGGTGATACCCTGTTGCAGGTGAGTTAGCATGCAGATTGCATACAATTAATTTTCAGTTCTGTTTCCCTAATTGAGATGTAGCACAGTATGTTATTGTATGGTGAAATAATGTGATCCCAGATACATTTCATTAGATGTAAATGGAACAAAAACTCATAGTAGTGATTTAGAGAAAATAAACACATTACTGATCCTATACATATGCAACATTTTTCATCTGTGTTTACTTAAAAGATAAATGTTATTTTTATAAAAGAAAGAAGAAATTAGCTCACTGAGGGCTTAATTATCCTTTCTTCTCCAATGGGAATCAATGCTATTGGCAGCTTGCAAGCATGTTCTCTTGACAAATCAAGTTGTTGGCTGAGGCGTGAAGTGTTAGATTATGATCGACTCAGCGTGACATTGTGATTCATGGCTACTATATTACAGAGGGAAAAAGGGGATTTATGCTTCATATCCACTCTGAATTCATAGTGAAACAAGTGAATCATTCTGTTCAACCCCAGGAGTTCATGTTCTACACCTGGGGGCTGAACAATATTACAGGCTTGAACATTTTAGGGAACAAGTGTGATAAAATACCACTGCGAAATATTCTCTTTCTCCTCATGCTATATGTTTAAAGAATCACCTGGAGTAAAGATTTAATGAGTGCATTTCATTAAAATGAAGAAGGAAAAAGCAGGATGCTAAAGATGGATGAGAAAGGTGTATATTGGACAAATAGAAAAAAAAAACACACGCTTTCAGATGGGTAAGTGCAACCAAAATAATAATTATGCACAGTCTCTCTGGAAGGCATAAATTGCAGACCTAAATGATAGAGTTTTTCTTCCCCTCCCCTCATCCCCAAATAGACATTAACAATAGAATGCAGTTGCATCACCATATTTGAACAACGGAATAATATTAAAGTATGCTTGTATCTGTCTTATTTCCCAAATCCTCAGATCAACATCTGGAAGCAACCGCAGGCACAACTGGGAGTGGAGTAGCTGCTGTAGTGATAGAGGGCATGAGTACAAATCTCCATAGACCCATGACACAATACACACATTTCACTGGATGATATTAATAGGGTCTACAACTCCCTCCCTGTTCCTCCTGGAAAGTTCACTGCAGCAACTCACCTGGATTTTTATTTATTTATTTTAAATATGTGCACAAACTGCATTCACAGTACCATAGATTGGAAGAAGATCCAGCCAATCCTACAGTGCTAAAGTTTAAGATGCTCCATCTCTGAATTGTAGTGTTTATACTATGTTTCCTATATGTTTAGGAAATGCTTGGCAATTTGAATTTCATCCTTTCAACAGTTTGAATACAAAGGCAGAACTAAAGTCCATCTCCAAAATGTCAGCAATGAATTCCTAATTACAGTCTCATCTTTACAATGTGCAAAATCAAGGCATGGAAAGTGGCACAAAGAAATCAGAGAAAACCCAGACATCTGCTTTCCCCCCCCCCCCCCTCCAGGATAGGGGTGGAAATGATTCCCTCTTTCCCTCTTTTCTAATTAAGTAGAAGTGCCTTTCTAGGTTTTAATCCCCCCAAAAAAGAATTTTTCCACCTCTTTGTTGTTGTTTTGCAGAGAGAGGCCAGTCATCTGAAGGACTTGGAGAAAGGCCAGCAAAGATAAGGCTGAAAAATCTCTCTCCAGTTTAGAGATAAGGGTTTTCTTTTGTATGTGTGTGATTTTCAAGAGACAGGTTTTTGAAGTTGCCTTAAATCTGATACTACTGTTTAGAAATAGTAAGAAAATGAGCTTATTGTTATTAACTCTTATTTGTTTGGCACTCTGAGTGATGAATATACTTTACAGAGAAGTAAAATGAGAAATCTTTGTTAGATGAAGTTCAGTATTTATAAGTTGTTAATGCAACAATGGTGTTTTTGTTGGTTGCTCTTCTAAAGGAGTATTCTTCTATCTGTACACAGCCACACTGAAACACAATATTGTGGCCTAAAGACCACATGGACAACAGGGTTCTTTTAGGATCAGTAACTGCTGCTACTTTATTCGTGACATAACTTCATTATCTGTGTTGCATCCCCATCTTGAGGACAGGCTCCCTTCTTTTACCATTCGCCCCACAGCAGTACTTTTCCACTAATTGTTCATTGGTCAAACAACTTTGCCTGGCAACAGCAAACCCCCAGGAACTTCCATGCTTTAACGGCTGGAGAACAAGCAACCCCAGATGGCATGGCATCTCCTGAATCACCCTTCTTTGTTCCATCTAAACTTATTACATTCCTGATGTAATCGTTAAAAGTCTGATGTTTGATGGGGCTTGTCGACCCCCATGGCCACACTCCCACATCTCCCCCTTCTTTATTAATATCAACCATCTTCTTGACTCCATATATCAAAACACATAAACATGGAATCATCTTTTCTTGGGAGAAGCAGATTTTGTAATAAATTATCTTTCTATATTGCACCAATATAAATAGGTCTCAAACTCCACCTGAAGAGGAAGACTGCAGGCTATCTTGCTTATAAACCATCCTAAATTTGCCGAAGTCATCCAACTACTGCTTAGATGGTACTTCAAAAGCAATTTTTTAAGGTCATCAGCACCTTGGTGGCACAACTGTTGCAAACTATAATTACTTGGAAAAAATGTCCAAAAACCATATCACAAAATCATATCACATGAAAAACCGTATCACAAAATACATCTAAGGCTAGATCTTCATCAGACGTGCATCAGCTTAGATAGCCCAATGATTTTTAAGGTGCTGCGGAGATTGTTGTCAATTTAGAAACTTCTTTTTCCATGTGTAAGCTGTGGTGCTGAACATGTAAGAGGCTACTGTGCTGGCCTCTGGCTGGCAGGCAATGTATAATGTGGAAAGCTCTTCAGCAAAGAGAATAAGATCTGAAAACTATAGATGCACTAGTTGCCAAGTGGGACTACAGGATAATAAGTTTATAATTGGTAGAGCTCTCTGCAGTAGTTAACCTAATACAGAGGCTGAGATCCTACTTTTCAGCCTCCCAGAGGCTGAGATCCAGTTACAGATGCAGGAATCTTAACAGCACAGGTATCTCCATAATTTCTGATACCAATTGCTAAGAGAAAAATATATTTAGACTAACTTACTGGGTGTGATTTATAACATTTGAAGATTAATGTCTGAACCTAAATACCTCCAGAAGAATGGTGCTTGAACTCCATATTCATCATGTTATCTACCTCTTGAGTTAAAAAACACATTTAAACATTTAAGCCTAAAGTGTCCATCTGTATTCACACTACACGTCTGGACACATGGCTGCACTAACAGCAACAGTTCGCATTAGTCCTCTGACATAATGAAGTACATCTTCAACACTACAAAATACAAGTCAACTTAGCTGGTGCTTTTGCATCATTTTTAGAACATTTCCCAAAAGAGACAGCCTGCATAAGTATTATTACTCTTTTTATACTAACTATATCACTGAGTAAAATTATGAACCCTATGTAGCAACCAGTAACCTCAAGACAGATAACCAGTGGAGCTCTGTATGCCATGTATCAGGAGATGATCCCTTTCCCATAGAAATTATAAAAAAAAAAAAAAGAAAGACTAGCAAAGATTTAGTCCTACCAGTAGATATGAAACCAAGGCAAAGAGAAATCAAACACTTCCCAAAGTCACATAGTTTTCTATAGGAGAACCAGGAATCGAATCAACAACTTCTAGGGGGACTGTGGTGGTTTTACCGTGCTAGGCAGCTAAACACCACAACCGCTCTCTCACTCCCCTTCCTTAGATGAGGAGGGGAAGAAGTAAAGTAAAGAACAACTCATGGGTTGAGATAAGGATAATTTAATTTAAGGGAAAAATAATAATTATTAAGGAAATATTATTGTCAACTAAACAATTGAACTAAAGGAAAAAAAAAAAGGAAAGGGCAAAATGGAGTGGGAAAGGGAAAACAAAACAAAACAAGTAAAAGCTATATGGAAGTGCAATGGAGTGGAAATTAATCTCTGCTTCCCACAAAAGAGTAATGCTTGACCACATCCTTGAAGCAGGGCCTCAATGCACGTAGCCGGTGTTCAGGAGCAGGACCGACATTTTCACAAAGAGAGCCCACTCCTCCCCTCTTCTTCCTTTTTCCACCTTTTATTGCTGAGTGTGACATCATATGGTATGGAATATCCCTTTGGTTGGTTTAGGTCAGCTGCCCTGGTGATGTTTCTTTTCTCACTTTTTTGCCCACTCCCTACCCCCTAGGAGGGTGAGAAAGTCCTGATGCTGTGCCAGCACTGTTCAGCAGCAGACAAAACACTGGTGCGATACCACTGCTGTTCTAGCTACAAGTGCAGAGCACAGTATGGTATGGGCTTCTGCAGGGAAAGTTAACATCCCAGCCAGACCCAGTACAGGCACATCTCTAGTATGTAATTCAGCACAGGGCCCAGGATCCTACATTACTTTTTACTAAGCTGACTTTGACAGAGGAAGAACTATGTCTGCATGGTATTGCACCTGAGCTAATTAGCCCAGATAGAGGAAAACATACTCAGATTGCAAGATGGCAATACGAATCTAGGCATGCGAATGGGTCTTTCCACATAAAAGTTCAGTGTACTATTCAGCTGTATGGAATAGGGTATAGCAGTTAAGACCTAAATCTTATTCTAGTTTCCTGCATACTGTCTCAGAAAGTATGAAAAAATAACATTAAGTTGTTATGCAAATTGGCATAGGTATGGACATTCTTGGATGACATCAGATGATTCAATTTTAACATTCAGCAAGGAACACTAGTTATTCAAGTAAGGAACAAAAGCATTTGAAACACAGACATAAAAATATCTATTTTAGCTATCAGAGCATCTTGAAAGAGTTGTAAAAAGTTTGTTTATATAAGTGTATATATAATAATAATATAAATATGTATATTTAAAAATTAAAAGGTATTCCTCTAAGCTGTATTTCTTATTTTGTTCATAGAGCAGTATGAACTGTGACTATGTATATAGAGATTTGTATTTGCTTGTGAATGCATATAAATATACTTAGAGGATTAGCTTATTCATATGTGTTTCAGACCAGGCATAGAAGCTTTGCAGTTGTCCATCTTTAAAGCTTTAAAGTACGTTATTACAACAAAATGTATTTCTTTAGACAGTCCTTAAAAGCATAAAAATAAGACACCTTCTCTGTCTTTCTGACAGGCATATCAAAGCTGACAATTTCTTTCCTGGTCTTTTTGCTGCCTGAGCTATTGTTTCAGTGAGTTGTATTATCCCTCTGAATTAACCCATACAGCTGCACAGGTATCTGCCAGAGAAGCCGGTACAGTTTTTCTGCAAAGAAAATTAGCAGTTCACCTTAGCTGTGTTCATGTTTCTGCATATGCCTTCTCCCATTACAACTACACTTTATTCTCCTTGGTCAGCCACAGAAACATAGCTGACTCTTCCATGTAAAAACATTCATGGAAACCACCTGTGCAACTACAGCAAGCCAGAGGTCATGATGGAATAATTCTTGTGTTTCAAATTTCTGCAGTCTGGGAAGAATATTAATGCTGGCTCCTAACAGGTGAGTAGTACTACTAGCTGAAGGGGCAATGCTGAATGCTCAGAAAACCACTCCAAATTAAAAAGGACAAACACCAACATCCCCCCAAACAAACTTCTCCACCATCCACAAAACTGCAGACAGATACCACAGATATAAAAACAACAATGCATTCTCTCTTGAAGCATTAGAGTAATGAATGTAATTAATCCAAAGACATCATAGACAACATATAAGCAGGTACCAAAGGAGAAAAATAACATTTTTCTAAATTCTCTGCTCCAGTTCATACAGGGAACATCACATCCGCTCTGTGAAAGTTGCACACTAGAAGCAGTGACATACAATGAAAGCAAAGGTTTCAGCATTTCCACCCTTCTTGGTTACATCTAAATGGAGAGAGCTGGGAGTGCTTCCAGTTTCACGAGAGCACACCAGTATTATCCCAGCCCCCGCAGCCATGATACTCCACTGTGCACCGTGTCCTCCTTTCCTTCCAGGCAGGAAGCCTGGTTCAACCAGCTGGTAGAGCCAGAGCTGGAATCCCAAACCAGATAGCTTGAAGAGCAAGGCTCTACTTTGGGCTCTGACCAGCTTTGTGCAAACGGCATACGAATTCCTTAGGATAATGAGGATTTTGCCAGCTTCTTTCAGCCCTGAGACCAGGTTCAATACTTTTTTTTCATACAGAAGTGTGTGCAGTGTTGTAGGCATTGGTAGGAAAAGGAGACTGCTGGAACTGGCAAGTTGTTTAGACCCAGAGCTCTGATCACAACCATATAAGATGTAAAAACAATACACCATAACAGACAAATAGATCATTAGATATTGCTATTAATTTTGCTATTTTGTCTTTTGCAACACTAAATACATTAAGGAATTTTTGATAAAGTTTCCGATTATATTTGTTCAGAAACGTTGGCAAAACAATCTGTACTATTAATGAGATGTTTAGTGCAAATTAATCATTAAAGTGGACAGTCTTTGCCCTGAAATGAAATTTGTTTTGCAGACTGTATTTATTAGCACAGTCAGTCTTCAGAAATTACAGTGTTTCTTGAAAGATCTTCAGAATTGCTTTGATTTAATTTGTTATAAATGTTGTAAGTAATTTGTTACGAAGATAGTAACACAAAGAGTTCAATTGGGCTGTAGCCCATAAACCTGCCCTTGCACATCTCAAAAGGAATATATTGAGAAGGAATCTCTAACTTAGAATAGAGGTGTTTTTTTTGTTTGTTTGTTTTTTTTTTCAAATAAATAAATAAATACTCAGTTAAATAAACCAAAAGAAAGAAATCTAATGCAGCAATTATGGCATCTCAGGAGTGGCAAATGTGAACACATTCTCCATTGACATTTTATTCATCCATAGGTCTGCCCAACCGTAGTATGCATACACTGGTTATTGTTTTATGAAGCAGTGCAGTCACATGCTATTTATGCTTCCAGTATTGCACGTATGCTAGAGTCTCCCTGCAGAAGCAGAAGTTCTTGCTTAACAGAAATATAGTTAGTCTAAACACAAAATTTGCAAGGGAATTACAAAATCAGAAACAGCTATCAGATCCTTCTAGCATCACTGCATTGTCTGGAGCTAATTGCTACATTCCACAATTATTATTTTTTTTTTCCCTTAGATGTTTGTGTAACCCTATTTCCCGTGATGATTGTTAAGATCATTGCCTTGTTTTTAATACAGCACAGCTATTCTATGCGCACTGATGTACTCAACTCACATTCCTTTCAGACTTGACCCTTTCTTGCTTTTAGTTCATGCTTTGTGTTCCTGCATTTGACACAAGTTCATATTATCTTGTAAAATCTATCATTTGAAGTCTCTTTGGAATTTTATATACGTCAAAAAGGTCACCATGTTCCCTCTGTGCTCCATGCATTTCAGTCCTGATTTATTTTTCTCTCCCCTAGAAAAAAATATTTTTAACAAAAATAGTCCCTAATTTCTTGCAACATGGTTATTATGTATTGCAACTTGCAACTCATTATTATGCATTTTCCTGATAGTCCTCAAAGCAGTTTGTAGTTACTGCACTTCACATGTGGCCTTGTAAGTCGCTGGTATTGTGATATCAGTATTCTACTTGGCAAATACTGATATACCGACACGGGTTCCTTTAAAACAAAACAACAATAAAAAAGAGGATTGGTCTCTGATTCCTTTTAACAGCTATTGTCTACAGAGTGACAGTGACTGTTTATTCTGGCCTCATATTTAACATAAAGTCCTAATAGGAACGGTGCAGTTCAGCCAAGATAAAATCCATCAGGAAGCTAGAATCACCTTATCTCGTTATTCAGCTTGAGCACTACAGGACAGATTTGCCCTCAGCAGCTCAAATAACAGACCTTTAGCTATATTTGTTATAGGACTCTCATTGTGGTCTCTCATATATTGTCTTTCTAATCCTTATATTTATATAATCGAGTGTATTTATTTAACTTATGTTGCCATATGCCACCTTTCTTCTGGAAACCACTGTAATTATCCTGTGAAAAAACAATTTCTAGGAGCCAGAGCATAAGAAAATTTCTAGATCTTCCTCTCCTGTATAGAGATAGTTCTCTGCAGATGCAATACCTGGTATTTAGATGTCTACATCCACATGTACATGTATATACATTGGTGTTTTCATAGGGGATGAGATTTTTATATGTTTTTGTTGTCGTTTTTTTTTTTTGTTTGTTTTTAGTGATTTTACAAAGAAATAACTCTACATTATCAGAATTGTATTGTACTATAAACTCCAGTGCTATACTAGAAAATATAAGCTTATTGAAACTCAGTAGGTTTTAACAGGAACTTCTACCTACCTAGAGTCAAGGAATAATGAAGATATGGCAGTAATCTCTACGATGAATTAATGGTGTATGTGGGAAGAAGGTAAACAACATACCGCCTTTTATTTGGACAGCATATTGTGTATATTTTATTGCAGAACCATAAAGATGGTTATCTCAATGGTTAACTCAATCTGAATTGAGTAATATTTATAAAAGGCAAGTAAACAGCACTGGGTGTGCAGGGAGCCTATGCTCTACCAACATGCACACATGAACATTGAAACTTCTAAACATACAGAACATTGCTTTTACATACTAAACCCGAGTATGCCTATACATATGTACTATCAGAAAAAGTAAAGTCCATGACTGGGGGTGCATAGTTAGCCTGGTTGAAGCGCTCCCATATCTTTCATGACTTATAACAGTCTCCATTTTCCATTCCTTTTCTTGATTACAAACACCGGAGAATTCCAGGGCTAGTCGTGGGAACAATATGTCTCACTTTAAATTGCCAAGCAACTCGGCCTTCAGGCCTTATGTATCCTATTCTTCCCGGATCGAAGAAAAACATATCCAACTCCTTTTCAAGGCCAATAGGGCCTGGGTCAAAAGGCATGTCCAGGTCACCAGAGGGTATAACAGCAAAGGCCTGCTGTGGCAGTAGCGGCAGCGGGGCGATGAGGTAGCAGAAGGACGGGTGGACAAGCCTGCAGCTCCCTCACTGTCTGGCAAACCACATGTGTCTGACTGTGGCCCCACACGGCTCTTTAAAGCCTCAGAGACTGCTTGCCAGGTGCCGAGCAATCCCACCGCAACCTTGTCATTTTTAGTTGCAGAGTCCCACACCTTGACCTCAGTTTGGTCCCATATTTCAGGATCATAAACTGTCTGATTGTTAATAAAGAGAATAAGCTGTACAGTTGCCAGGACAATCTTTGTTCCTAAGGACGTATGACTCTCCATAATGCACAACTACTGACCAGCTAGGGGCAGTTGTGTGTGAGGCTCCGCTTCTCTCAGCTTGAGCTTCCTTCCAGCTCTGGTGCCTATTTCCAGCAACTTTCTGTACAAACTTCTTTGAGCGGTTTGCTGAGTTTGTCTGAACCTATTTTCATGACATGATCAAGATCAATGTCCCCATTCCTGTCCTGGTCCCTGTTCTGCTAGCCTGTCTCTATTCATTCATTCTTTCTACTTCTTTATTGGTAACATAACTTTATTATATAGTGTTGCCTTCTTTTTTCATTTCGAGGACAGGCTCCCCTCTTATACCCTTCGCCCCACAGCAGTCCTTTTCAAACACCTTTTCATTGGTCACACGACTTTGCCTGGCAACAGCAAACACCCAGAAACTTCCATGCCTTGACGGCTGGAGAACAAGCAACCCCAGACTGCATGGCGTCTCCTGAATCACCCTTCTTTGTTCCCTTTAAACTCTTTGCATTCCTGATGGCCTCATGGGTAAGAGTCTGATGTTATCACCAACCATGGGGCTTGTCGACCCCCATGGCCACACTCCCACGTCTCCCCCTTCTTTATTAATACCAACCATCTTCTTGACATAAATTGTTACTCCATATATCACAATTCTGACCCAGATGGTTTCCTTTCATGTACCAGAGGTTTTTAAAGGGCTGTGTTGGCTTGTTAGCTGTAATTTGCATAGTTACAAGGCCCAGAAAAATAAGTGACGGGATGTCTAACTTCAGCTAATTCACTGCACTGCAGTAACTGCCACTTAATATACATTTTCTTTAAGTTTAGATCCGCACATTCTCACACCTCCCACCCCCTGCCTTTTTTTTTTTTTTTTTTTAAACAAGGAACAACAGCTTTAGTCATCACTTAGAGTCATCTCCAAGAGTTGCATGTAAACTTGAACACATAGTCACCCTAGGAAATTTCACAATGTGAAAAGCTTAAGATATCTCCCCTATAAAACCTCTACACTGTTATAAAAGCCAAAAGTCATTTGCACTTATCAAAACAGAATGTATTCAAGCAAGTGATCAAGAAGGCAAAACAGCGCTGGGCGGCCGGGGAGTCTCTTGCTCCACCAACGGCGCACACCTCACCCTCACCAGAGTCCCCTTTTATTGTCTAGTGGTCCTGGGTTGAGTGGCACACCCCGGTTTCTTCTGCAGTTGCGCAACCAGTTGCTAGGGGGTCATCACGTTCTCTCTGGTGGTCACGGGGATGAAGGTCATAGTCTTCCTCTGCGTTGTGGACTGATCATCCTTTCCTTATTTGGGCATTTCAGTTACTGCTATTGTTATCTTTTAGCAGGTAGTAATCACAATTGTCTGCTCAACAGGATGTGGTGGTTGGAGATAATCAAGTTACACAGGTTAAACAGCTTATCCGGTTACCCTCACCCGTTTGACAAACAAATCCTTTATACAGTCTTTATTACAACACAGTCACTGCTCAAGGAATAGAGTGATGAACATTCTAAAACCCAGCTAGCTTTTGTACTACTCCTTCCTACCTCTTAGCACAGCTGACGCGCTCGGACTTGACCGCACTCGGTTGCCCTCTAGTGACTCAGTCTTAGGGCACTGGCTTTCAGAGCCATGAATACACATGTATGTGAGCACCAGTAAATCAGGAGGTCAGAGTGATGTTGTTGGTTTATCTTTTCTGGCTCCCTTCTCCCCTACCTTTCCAAGTGTTCTAATTAAAATACACATCAAACAAGAATAATTAGCAGGTGTTTAGATTTTGGTTTTAGTACTTTCAGTCTCCATCCTTGGTGTTACTTAGCTGGTAGCTGAGTTTGCTGAGTGATCATATTTATTCATATTGCACTATTGACATGTCAGAATCCCGCCTACTGGCAGGTGCTGTAGGATCATAATTTTCCATTTACTATAAATATATTGAGGAAAAAACACCACCAGAATGGTTAGCAACTGCCCTCTGAAGGACTCATGGCTATGTACAACATAATATAGAGCAGCTCTCAGTAAGAGGAACCAGCTTTGCAACACCCGCCAGATCTTCAGGAATTAAGAGCCCACTGTACTGGGTTTGGCTGGGATGCTAACTTTCCCTGCAGCAGCCCATACAGTGCTGCGCTCTGCGCTTGTAGCTAGAACAGCAGTGGTATCACACCAGGATTGTGTCTGCTGCTGAACAGTGCTGGCACAGCATCAGGACTCTCTCTAACCCTCCTGTGGTGGGCAAAAAAGTGAGAAAAGAAACATCACCAGGGCAGCTGACCTAAACCAACCAAAGGGATATTCCATACCATATGATGTCACACTCAGCAATAAAAGGTGGAAACAGGAAGAGGGGAGGGGTGGGCTCTCGTGAAAACGTCGGTCCTCCCAAACACCAGCTACATGCACTGAGGCCCCGCTTCAAGGATGTGGTCAAGCATTACTCTTTTGTGGGAAGCAGAGATTAATTTCCACTCCATTGCACTTCCATATAGCCTTTGTTTTTTTTTTTTTTTCCCTTTCCCCTTCTCTCTCTCCCCCCCCCTTTTTTCCCCTTAAGTTAAATTGTTTAATTAATAATCTTTCCTTAATATTTTTTTCCTTTAATTAATTTATCCTTATCTCAACCCATGAGTTATTTTTTTCCTTTACCTCTTCCCCTCCTCATCTAAAGAGGGAGAGTAAGAGAACGGTTGAATGGTTGTGGTGTTTAGCTGCCTAGCACGGTAAAACCACCACACCCACAGCAATCAAGTTCTGAACCTCACTAGGGTCTCTGGACAGTGTTTTAGGAGTGATCATTATTGATTAACGATAATAGCCAGAAGGAAAAGGAAAAACTGCAAAAGAAAATCAATTATTCACTCAGTGAAGAGTCTGATTTGGGACTGTACAACAATAGAGACTTAGGTACTTCTGATTAGTGTGAGGTCACATCACCTCTTTTGCAATTGGTCTTAATAAAAATATTACAATGGGATCTTATTTTTATTTTTTTTTTTAAACAGTGTTGGTAATGAATGGTATGTGGGATTTTCTGTGGGTGCTATCTGCTAGTTCCTGAAGGAACAAATATTTTGCATTCTGCCTTTGCTAAGGAAATGCTTCTTTGATTTTTCTATTTTGCAAAACTACCGTGTGAGAGCTCAGATTGCTGTGTCATCCATGCTGCACAAATTGTTTGTAGCCATATTGGACCTCAACATGAGCATATGTGAGCATTTTTCAAACGTCACAATAAGTTGCCATCTTAAGAATTAATATTAAACACCTTGTACCATATGGAGAGAGAGAGAGAGACATAAGAGGGAGCCCGTATAGATTTTAACTAGATACTGCATGATTTGCTAGAGAGGGCTGTGCTGTAAGCATCTTTAGTGGCTGCAGATAATAGATATTCATGCAGTTAAAATGCATATCTCTCTCCACAAACCCAGCTTAATTAGGTTTGCTACAATTTTCTATGATAATTTAGTTCTGCCTTTGTCGTTTGGCTAGCAGACTGTCCCTGGAAACTTCTAACAGAAATTCCCATTGACTACAATGATTCTCAGTTAGGGCGAAACTGATCACTGTTGCCTTCCCTGCTGTTGAAGTCAATCAACAAACCATACATAACTCTCTGCAAATATTAAAAAAAAATAATCAGTAGGGTCAGAAAATCTGAAAACTGGCTGTTTGACACCAAAAACATAATGATAATGTAACTAGTTCTGCCAGGACTTACACAGCATAACAAATTAATCCCTCCGCATCCATTGAATCACCTTGCCAATTTTTTTTTTTCTATTAGTTTCCTCTTTATAAACCAACAGTGAAAGATCACTTCCCAGCTAGAAGGTATTCAGTCAAACACCAATACACCATCAGCAGCAACTGGTCAAAAATGGCAAAAAAACCAACTTTTTTTTTCCTCCTTGTTCTCCTCATCAGATATGAAACTTTTGCTCTCTCCCTAGGACCTATTATATTTCCATTTTAATGAGTGTTTCTTCTCCTGTATATGGGATGAATGAAACGCATTTCTTTCCTCCATTTTTACTCTCCTGTGTTCATGAAATGATGTGATCTCTCCTCTCTGTCTTTCAGAACTGTCTCAAACTCATATTTATATAGAACCCTCTTATGCCTCGGTCAACAGGGCTGAGTTTGATTCAGCCAGCTTGAGTTTCAGTCACAAGGACTTCTGTTCTTACACTGCCCTTCCTTATATGTAATTCACACTAAATTGGAACTTCAGGGTGATTTAAGCTGGGTAAAATTCCTTGTAAAACTGTCAGATTGCTTATGTGCGATGCTCAGCCCTACTCTGCTCATTCGGCTGTTATTCAGGTCTGGGTTCAATGCTGCTCAAGCCTTTTGCCAATGCAGAGACTGCAGAGCCTTCAATAAAACAAATAAGCAGTAGGAATAGCATTCTCAGGTTCCCCTGTGAATTTGTACCCTGCCTGTTCCTGTTGCCTCACTTCCCTCTTCCCTAGCAGTTTCCCACTGTGCTTTCTGTAGCATCCCCCCAGCCAAAGGGCAGAGTGCTCTGCAGCTTCTCTTGGGACACACAAATGCCAGGTGGTAACTGCCTGGTTGCAGCCACGCAGAACCTGCAGTGTCTGAATGCTGCCGGCCTCTCCTGGAGGGGACATTCACTTGAATCCCCTCCTCCCATTTTGCTGCTGATTTTCAGGACCTGTAGAAGAATGTAATGACCTCTGAGACTTTGACACTACTTCAGAGTTGATTAAAACTGACCACCAGCAAATTCAAAAGTTATCAGGGACAGATGGGCACCAGGCACACTACAGTAATTTCTATTCAGGTTACACAGTACCTCAGTTCAGATCCTGTTCTGAACAATTTCTTTACAGTCTTGCTGTTTGGCTGCTGTAGCTCACATTAAACCTGTCTTCTGTGCATTTGTTTCATCAGTGTACATGTACCTTGACTTACTGAATAGAACCTTTCTGCTTTAGTTTTCAGATTAGATACTCCATAACATTAGGGCAACAAAGTACTTCTACACAAAGCAAAAATGTCACCTGTATTTTCAAAAGAATGCATCTTTCCAGTATCAAAACACTGACTGAAGAAAAGGAATTACCTTATATAATCACAAATTAGTACTGCATTAGTTTATATTTGAGAAAAACACTGATATATATAAAAAAAACAACCAATGAACTTAATGAATAGGAAGAGCAAAATACAACTTAGAGATCAGGAAATCCTTAAAGAAAGATATGGAAAACACAGCTATTGCAGAGTGACTGTGAATTCCATTTCAGCATCTCAAGCTAAATAACATCAAAGAGAAAAATGGCATGCTAATTATTTTTTCATTCTGTCTACACGGATTCTATGTAACATTCTAATAACAACTGGAAGGACCATGGACTAAATTGCACACATTTTCTTCATTTAAATGTTACCTGATGAATAGGAGTATTATAGGGATTACGTCTCTTAATGACAAAGCTAATCTCCTGTGTAATAGCTGATGGCGATCACTGCTTGTGTTATTCAAAGTAAAAATGAATTTTTCTGTATGCTCGAGTTCAAAGGATTTCATTTGACTAAAAGAAAGGGAAGGAAATATAAAGGAGGAGACAAGAGCATGAACCCTGGATTGAAAAGGAGGATAAACTGATTATTTCCATGTTTTGTGCAATCCAAACTTGTTAGAAAAACATGAAGCATCTTATATTAACTGATTGATTTGAGAGGAATATAAAAATGCTCGAGTTTCACATTGTGCAGATGGACAAGTGCAAAGCTTTCAGTAATGACAGCTCATGGAAATAAAATAAAAATATCACAAATCCAGACACCAAGTCAAGACTGCTGAATTGCCATTGTTAGGAGCTGATAATACCACAGGATTTATTTTTCATTTGAAAAAATACCATTTTCTGTCCACAGCAAGCTACATTCAGAGGAATAGCATATTATGTAAAGTGTTATGATTCATACCTGCCCCCTCTCTCCTATGGTATCACTCTTTTCTGTGGGTAACGTACCTCACAACTGATTTATCTTTAGCTGAGAGCAAGAGTGCTGCGTATTTGTAGCCTTTAGAGACCTGGAAAGAAGAGTCTAAGGGACTCCCTGACTTGGGAAAGTGCATGCAAGCCAGGAAAACAATGCAGACCTGGAGCCGCACCTGTTTTCTCTGAGGACATCATCAGTTATAGATGCAGAAGTCTTTAACACAGAGTAAAGAAATACAGTAAATAAATAAAACAATTAAATACAGCTGTCTGCATTTTGGCCAATTTCTTTCCTGACTGTCCTGGTTTCAGTTAGAACAGAATTAATTTTCTTCCTAGTAGCTGATGGAATGGTGGAATTTGCAAGGATAAAAACTCCTTGCAAATTGAGACCTTGCAAGGGAGGGAAGGGGAGAGGGAAAACAAGAGCAAGTGCAAGCAGACTAAGTGGGATTTTATAAAATATCATATCTCTCAGTCTTAAAATGTCTAAAATGAAAATCTGTTGCAGGGACATCATAAAAATAAAGCTGATAATGTGCTCCCCTAGGAAGAAGGAGCACATGCTGCTCCCTGGTACCCAGAAGCCATTATTTATACTGAGAATAAAAACAACTTCCACAGTAAGATGCATATCCAACTTCCAGAGTTGATTTAGAGCTATTGGGGAAACTTTCAAAATAGGCATGGCTTAGCATGTAATTAGTGTATGGGAAATGCCTCTACTGAAACCATCCTCTGTTTGATCATTTACCTCCTCACCCAGGAGGACTCGCATCTGCTCCCCCAGCCCTGCAGTGCCCTGTTCAGTCACGCTGTTATCAAAGCACAGCAATCAATTGTGTCTCAATACAGGAGACCATCAATAAGCATCAGGGAACAACTCATCGTTACACAGATATAAATACATATTCCAGTTCACTTTTTTCTTTGGACACTGTCATCTAACCACCACAAAAAAAAAAAAAAAAAAAAAAAAAAAAAAAAGCCCAATGGCCCAATGAATATCTCAGTAGATATCAAAATTATAAAATTTCTATGAACCAACTTGCACGCAATAAAAATAAACAATAACAACAAAAATTAATTAAATTCAAATGTGATGAACACACATACTCCTGTGTTAAATAGACATTGAGGGACTGACCTATAAACTGAATATTCTTCCTAAAACTTGAAATGCATTTTCAGGTGTTGTAATCAAGCTTTAGGATCAACATGGTATTGTAATTAATTGTCTAATAATTCTTCATTGAATACCATGCCTTGTTTTTTTTTTTCTCCTGTACCACATTAAATAATCAGCTGTACTAAAAATGGTGAGAGGAAAAGACGTTTAAACTCAGAGCCCAGCCTCCCTGTAGATGGGGCAAAACCTCACACAATCACAAAGCCCACTTAACACAGCACCTAGGGACCACTATGAAAAGACAAATAAACCCTTGTAGAGCTGCAGCCCCACCTGATTCCTAGGATGCAACTGTCTTTCCTATCACTTGCCCTTTGACTGTCAGAACTTTTCTCACAAGAAGGCTAGGACCTGGAGTGGGGAAGAGTACCGCTCTCACTTTATCTCCTTCCCACATTGTTCATCCTCAGTATTCAAGGACAGGGAGGAGATGTGCTTTGCTGCACTAACAATAGCCTTATTTTCTAAAAGAAGGTAGAACTAGACATCTATAAAAATACCAATAAAACTAACCAGGAATCCTTTCCAAGATATTTTAAAAGAAGAAGAAAAATTAAAAATTGCAATCATACTCACCATAACATTATTACACTTCAGTACAAGACAGTATTACTAGCACAGCACTTTTTGGTGGTTTATGAGAATTTTCTGCAATATGAAGTTCTTTAAAATTAAATTGCACTTCAAAGTTTCATTTACACACTGTAAAAATGATATAGTTAAGTTTTCAACAGGGAATGAATTATTCATTAAAGAAGATAATGGTGTTAAACTCGTCCAAGGAGCTATAACATTAGCATAAAGAATGCCTTATGTCACATTTATTTTTAAAAACAGAAAACATACAACACAAAAGATATTGAACCATGGATTTGTTTTTTGGTTACATTAAACAAAAAGCAATTATTCTTACAGCAACCTTTTCATAGCATTTTAATCATACTGGTAGGTATTTTACAAGCCATTTGATCTTAATTATTAATTGCATCAGGGTAGTCTGGGTAGAACATGCTTCTTTTCTAGTTTTATTATCTTTGCTTTTGATTTTTTATTTTTTTTTTTGCAGAGATTCAAAAGAGAGAAATGCTTAAAAATAAATAAAAACTTTTTTTTTCTTTTCCTCCTTTACTTCTCAGTGAAGTGGAAAAAACAGGTGTAAGAATACACTACCCCCTCACTTTTATTTATTTATTTAAGACTACTTACAGTAAGTTTAGCAAGGTAGGGGATTCCAGAAGTTCTGGAGAGGTGAAATAACTGAAATAAAAAAATTGTCTCCAAAAATAGGTACCTTAAGTAAATACAGTAACCTTTATGCCCATATATATCAGTAAGGAGTCACTGAGATATCAAATCAGTGAAAGAGTTGTGAAAGAGTTGCTCTTGAATTCAGTCTCCAGTAAATTGCATTTACTGATAGAGCACAATTCTTAGTCAGCTCCCCTGACATACAGTCTGTAAAACAGATTCATTTCAGTTATTTTTTAGTCTTTTTAAACATATTATTAAATTATCTGGGTAAATGTATTTAAGGCTGATAATGAGAGAACTGCATATTCTCTGAAACCACCCATCTTGGCTTACTCATTCCTGCTAGTTTGCAAAATAGCTACTTAATCAGTTTTCCAACAGAATTTAATGAGCAGCTTTTACACCTGCTTTGCAGTTAAAACTAGTTTTAGAGGTCTTTTACTTGTTTCATATAACTTGTTTTACAATTCATTTAAGGTCAAACCAAAGGCAGGTTTTTCTCTCAGGGAAACAAATTGTTTCACTGGAAAGATTAGGGCAATGACTGCAGCAGTCAGAGGGGTTCTGCTTACATTTACTTATTTGCATTTGTTTATTACTTACATTTACTTTGCTTTACCTATTCAACAGTTATATCAATCTCTGCAGATTTAGGAAAAAGCTGAGATAATGCTGCTTCTGCACAGTTAACGAGACAAACTCATAAAAAGGCTACCAATGAATAACCATGTAAAATACTGGCTTTACTCTAAGGAATGAGGGATTTGGATGGCATCTTTCCTGAAGGCAGGCTATTGCAATATCTAATTCAGTCTTGCAGTTCATCTTACAGTCAGGAATGAATATTTCCTCCCAAACCCTTTGTAGGGGTGGTCTAGTTGCACTCACTCTTGGAGCGCAAAGTGATTGGTCTAGCTGAGCTCCTTTCCAGGCTGAGTTCCTAAGGTTTGCCTCACCCTTTAAGTCCTTCTCAGAAGGTTGGGAAGGTTGTCCCTTCATTCCCAGGTTCCATCTGTAAAGTTTACATAGATGCTCCTTTGCAAGCCACAGCGTACAGGGCAATAAAACCCAGTATCCTTCCAGTAATGAAGAAAAATTGGTGCCATGGAAGAATGTCTTCTGTACTCACTGTGGCATAAGCCCAGGGCCTATGGAAATGACACTGGGAATGAAACCAGGAGTAACCACAAAGTAGTGCTTCATTCTGTCCATCTGTAACTCGGGCAAAATTCCTTCCTTGCCACAAAACCACTCTGTAAAGCTCCTTATCTATTTTAGACACATTCCAGATCCTGAAGCTCTAAGAGCAACCTCAAAAACATGAATTGCATGTAAACTCATTCAGCTTACTCCTCCACAGCCTGCAAACTGCTTGAAATGATAGCCCTGGGAAGCAGAAAATAGTCCATTTGTCTCTAATGTTTGTTAACTGAAACCCTGAGGTCGTGTCCCCCCCCCCAACGTTAACGCGTTCAGTGCTGATTATATTGAGGAAACATTTGGCCTAATATTGAGGAAACATTTGGCCTATGTGCTTACCCCTACAGTCTATGACAGCTTGGGACCCCCGATACCAACATCCCCACCCTGCACACACACTAATCCTCTCTCCCTTCAGCAGTTTTTCAGACATAGTAATTAATTGCAAATGAGTGAGACACACTGACATCAAAAATGAGGAAGAATAAAACCATTTCTATTTAGCAGCTCACAAAACAGCACAGCAGCCACTGTGCCAACTGCAGTATACTTTTCCTCATTTAATTAAGAACTTCATCCATTTACAGAAATCTGCTATACAATTTCAAAGGCAGCATCAAACAATGAAATCTAAGTCTGCTTATCTCTTGGGGAGTACAGACCTTCCCCACAATAAATAATGAATGCTCCAGTACCTCCAAATGAACCCCAGGTGTTTCTGCCCAGCCTTCAGTTACTGCTATTCCTCCTAAGTAATTACCACTCAGAGACATGTTCAATCAGGTATTTTAGCAGTATTAAGGGTGTTATGTGAATCCTAATTCCACAGAGACTTCCACGGGTTGGAATAGACATTAGATCAGGCACTAAACATGCACATTTGGGACTGTGTTATGACATAAAAAACTGTTTCATGTTGGATGGGAGGTAAGACACAAATAACATATGATGGGAGAATTTAATATTTCTTTTCCTGGAAGTTCAATATGTTGAGAGAAAGTAATAATAAAAGGGTGTGATATCAGAGTCAGGCATATAGCAATCTGAGTAATACAGATGCTAGCTGAAATTATGAAGAGATAGCAATAATGGATAGAACACTGACAGTAGATAATACTTCTGTCTTTCTAGATACATACCAATGACAGCTGGTTTTCAGAGGCAGGGACCTTGATAATTCCCTACCTTATTGACTTCTGTTCTATTATACAAAATTATGGCTGTTTAGATACAATCCTCATATCTGATGGATAGCGATGCTGTGGAATAAGTCACTCACTCCTCTGCTATGGAATGACTGTACAGATTCATAATCCGAAATTTATCTCAGTTGAAAAAACTATCACACACACACAAGCCTGCAGGATCATGAAAAAAGTACTTCAGACTTCTACTCAGGTTTTGGGGCCTAAATTTCTGAAACCATGGTAACTTTGGGCATAAATAGTTGTGTGGGTGCAATTTATTTCATTTAGATCACTCTTGCACATCCAAAAACTATGACCTTTACGCTGAAGTTTCTCAAAGGCAAATGAAACAGTGACTATACTCTGTGTAGTAGCTCACGATACAGAGCTCAGGTAGCAATAGGTAACAGCTAGAAAGATTTATAGGCTAAGGTAAGATAAACATCTTTTAAATACTTTCAGATCAGATTTACTTTAAGCTACCCAAACCTCTCTTGGCTGAAAATATGGTTGCTCTGCGAAAATTTCTGACAATAGCAGAACCCAAAATAAATGGAGAATAACTCATCTCATCGTACTGTATAACAATAAGAAAGAAAAGCAAAAGGGAAAAAAATCATAAGTCCATACAAAACTACATGGAGATGGCATACATACATACATGTGTATATATATACACACACATGTATATATATATATATCACTTGAATATGCATGGACACACAGTTTCTTCTTCTTTCCTTCCCAACATTTAATAGTTTCTCATTTAATTTTCAACTCCTCCGATTATAAGTGTAACAGGTAGAATGGAAAAACAGAGAAAGGAGATAGGTCAGTTTAATTAACACAGAAGCAGCAGAGGTTTATTTTGGTACTCCAGTCTCTCCTGAAGAGACAATGCTCTCACTATCAGGCCCTATTAAAAATTCATTTACTTCATATTCCCTCATAATACTTTCCTTAAGGAAAAGAATGAATCACAGTGCATATTTTGTGAATGATTTATGAAGTGGCACTACAGATGTACAATCTGAATCACAGGTTCCTGTGGAACTGCAGCACTACTTCTCCTATATGGACCTTAAAGAGGTTAAAAACATTTTTTCCTCTTATTATTTGACACCAAGTGAGGGCCCTTTAACATTTTTCAGGTACCTCCAGACCTCAGCACTTTAAGCATCAGAACCTTTCTCCCTCCAGCCCTGAGGAGGGACCCCCAGTTTCACTATTTACCTTTGACTGGAAGCAATGGGTTTAGAGAGAGGTAAGGTAGACCTCTGATGTCTCACAAATAGATCTTAATGCACTTTGATATCAGAATTCTCCATCCACACAGATAGCTATTTATTTATTATTTATTTATTATTTATTTTGAGGCTAACCAAATCATCCTGATGAAACAGAAAAAGCAGCAAGAAGCAAATGAGGTGGCACATGATAGGAGAAAAACATGCATTTTCCTAAAGAAATGTCACTAAATTGTCTTCTTTCCAGGCATATACAGTTCAAAATGGGTTTTCTGTTTTAGGGGCATATTGAGCTCACCTTGCTGAACTCCTGGTCCCAAGCCATATAAATAGATAAATGAATAAAGCTTATGCCAATGTCAATGTCAAAGTTCAGTGATATTTGTCCTTGTACACTTACTTTTTTCTTTTCTGCATATACCAATTTTTCACTTTATACATTCTTTAAAAGCATGCTGCCGTGATTCTTCCAAGCATCAGAATATACTATAAAACATATTACATATAAAATATGGGTAGAGGAAAACTAACATTTATCAGCAGTATCTGATCTTATGTGATAGGTAAGGAGGCAGCAGATATATTTGATACACTGCTCTGTCTGAAGCAATAAAAAGCGATATCAAATAGCTGGTGCCAGTTTGCATTCTGGGGATGCACCCTCAGAAGCAGCATCCTAAGCACGAACTTATTTCTACAGTCTTTGCAAATCACGTTTTGTTCTCAAGATGTACATGCCAATTTCAGTCAAAATGTTTTCTTGCTGGCCATGGATTTACTAAAAACAAAACAAAATAAAACAAGCAAAAAAACACAACACTATTGATACATGCTTCCTTTGCGGTGTTCTTAAAGTCAAAGGGACAAAGAATACTACCATATAAACTCTGGATAAACGTTGCAAGAATCAATTCCACATCATACAAATAATGCAATTACTTTCAAAATTGTAAAAATGTAGGTGATTTGTCAGTATCTAGAAGAACTTGGTGAAGTGAGGTGCCAATGGGTCTTCCTAGTGGGTTTCTGTCATGGTTCCGCTCGAGCGGGCAGCTGAGCTCCACCACAGCCACTCTCTCACGCCCCCTCCTCAAAGAGGAATGGGGAGAAAATATGTGAAAAGGGCTCAAGGGTTGAGATAAGGATGAGAAAATCACGCAATAATTATTGTAACGGGCAAAACAGACTCAGCATAAGAAGATAGTAAGATTTATTGCTCATTACTAACAAGCTAGAGAAGTGAGAAACAAAGGAAAGAAACCAAAAGCACCTTCCCCCCCATCCACCCCCTTCCACCTCCTCCCCCTGAGCGGCGCAGGGGAATGGGGGAATGGGGGTTATGGTCAGTCTACAGCACTTCTCCACTGCTCCTTGTCGGTCACTCTCATCCCCTGTGCTGTGGGGTCCCACCCACAGGATGCAGTCCTTGATGAACTGATCCGGCGTGGGCTTCCACAGGCAGCAGCTCTTCCAGAACTGCTCCAGATATGGGTCCGTACCACGGGCTCCATCCCTCAGGAGAAAACTGCTCCAACCTGGCTCCCCCACGGGCAGCAGCTCCTGCCAGGTCACCTGCTCCTGCGTGGTCTCCTTTCCACGGGCTACAGGTCCAGCCCGGCATCTGCTCCGACAGGAGTCTTCCACAGGTGGCAGCCTCCGTCGGTGCAGGGCCACCTGCTCCACCGTGGTCTCTTCCCCGGGCTGCAGCATGGAACCCTGCTCCACCGTGGTACTCCATGGGCTGCAGGGGGACATCCTGCTTCACCATAGTCCTCACCACAGGCCACAGGGGACTTCTGTTCCAGCACCTGGAGCACCTCTCCCCCTCCTTCTACACTGACCTTGGTGCCTGCAAGGCCGTTCCTCACTGCTCTCTCCCTCCCAGCTGCTGTGTGGCGCAGCGTTTTTTTCCCTGTCTTAAATATGCTCTCACAGAGGTGCAAAACAACATCGCTTATTGGCTCACATCTGGAAAACAATGGGGCCCTTCCCAAACATGGGGCAGCTTCTAGATTTTTCTCACAGAAACCATCCCTATGGCCCCCTGCTACCAAAACTTTGCCACGTAAACCCACTACAGCTTCACAGGAGTTTCAGAAATACATGTATGGTGCTTTTGTTCACAAGCTACAAAAATGACAAGAGTAATAAAAGCACACTTCTTAACAGCTTACGCTTTGATAGTGCATCTCGAAGTGCCGTCTCCTTGAGCACTGTCATTTCAGAGATGACCTTTTGTTATGAAACCAGGGAGCTGCACAAAGTTCAGCCCCCTAAGGACCGCTGGAGATTAGCAGGTATGAAGGTGAACAGTCCACAAGCTGCCTCCTCCTCTCCTTTATTAACGATAAGCAAGTTCCCAGGAAAAATTACTTGAGAAGTACGTATCAGAGAGAGAACAATCACAGAAGTGATTTATTGCTACTGGGAATTACTGAGCTGATTGAATTCAGTCTTCCCTACCTTTTATTTTTATATATAAGTTTTCATTCTTGAAGGCAAGAGAGGGTAGAGAGAAACAGGTGTTGACAGAAAAAATGAACAGAGATTGAATAGAGTGTGAATACAGGAGAAGTAATCAAAAATATGCACACACACACACCCCTCTGCTACCAATCAGGAATGAAAGAGATTGCATATGATGTATGTTACATATGAAAGAATGGAGAACTTGCTTTCATTTAGTTATAACTTCTGAAAGGCTCAACATATTCTACCACAGTTTTTCTTTCTACTATATTTGCATATTTGCTCTTCATCTTGTCAGCAATTAATACTTCTGTACAAATGCCCTCTGAAAAGTCTCTTTCAAAAGCTAAAGAAAATTAAGTTAATTTGTGAGTGATTTCCTTAATTGTGTTTCTTTTCTTAATGTTCCGCCCATCTATGTATTTGTCCTTCAAACGTGCACTGCCATGGTTAAAGTCTGCATCCTGGATTCCTGCACAAATAAGGCAGCACTACGCAGACAGGGATTAGATTCACTCAGGATCAGGACAGTTGACTATGTGTTTCCTAGATGACAGTCTGCTCCTGAATCCTGAAACACCCCCTTCATCTGAGGTGCATTATAAATACAAATAATATTTATACTGCCCACAGTTTCACAAAGATGGAGCAATCATCCCAGTTTAACACATCATCTGTCACAGCATGCCACTGTGCTACCTTCAGCACTAAAAACAAACAAACAAACAAAAAAACACAAAACAACAACAACAACAACAAAAAAAAAACACAACAGAACTGTAATAACCTATTGCTTCACACTTGTTCAGTTATTCTGATTCTGGTTCTAGAGCTAGCACAAATAAGTCTGCAGTATCTTAACAGTTTAATTCTAGAAGAATGGGATCCTCCTGGAACACTCTGATATAGGAACTCATGTCTTCATTCCACAAACAGTCCTAGCCCACATCAGTTTGTTTCTTAAAATACTTCCCAGTTTTAGCCCACAATCTTGACAGAATGTATAACTGAGGCATTTCTGGACTTTTTCATACCACTTCTCTTCATAAGAACCCCATGACAGACAACTACCTTGGAGTCTTTAACTCTGCGTATTTAAGGAACAGAAGTTGTGTGTTAAGAGATATGTAAATCATAGGATTAGAGTACTGTTATAGGAACCAAGTCTTTGATTAACTAATATTTTATGACTACATTCTAAACTGAAGTTACCTAGAAATAAAACATTCTTGGCAATGTCAATGTTAATGTTAATGTTAGAATTTTAAATGTAGGGAAACTGCAGGGCTAAAAGGGTCAAGCACTTCATTACTGGATACAGTCTTAGTGTTCCTTGTACATTATGTTACAAAGAATAATCTTTATTTGGGGCATTCTTCTAACAAATAATGTCCAAGGAAGACACTTTTAGAAGACTGAACATACTCCTATGATGCCACAAAAGGCAGCCCAGCCACTACGTTTTTTTGTTAATTTTATTTATTATTAATTGGACTAAACAGGCTGAATTCTACTTGTTTCTGACAGCACATGGCAATTACACTGATGTCTCTCTCTTATGACATCTAGTGATAACAGAGTTTCTTGTTCATTTTAAAAGATGTAGAAGATGTGAGAATTTCTGACAAATTTTGTGTTTTACTCTTTCACTGGGCTTTTAAATATTTACTTATAAAAGGTAAGTGTGCTATCTGTGCATCATAAATTTACTGAAGCTGAAACCGAGGAGTAGGTTTAGACTACAGGTATGTTTGGGATATCCGAGTGGCCTCAATCCTATGCGGAAATATATTAATGCAAATCTGAGGCAACGTGATAACTTTAGAGAAGTTAATATCCATGCGAGCACAACTGAAAGCAAAATGTGTTTTGAAATTCAAGCGACTCACCCTGAAATCAACAAGTTGCATGTATGCTGTGACAGAATAATGTTGATAATTTGCTTTTGAATAGCATTAATGAATTAGGCAAAATGCTGAAACTTATTCTGGCATACTTTTCTACAGAACTCCACAGACTATCTTGTTGACCTAGTTTTCTCTGAAGCATTTTAAGATTGATTTGATACAACATTGCTATTAAAAAATAGAGCAACAGGTAGGGACTGTCTATGTATATGATGTATATCCATTTAGGTCACTTATGGCAGGTGGGAACTTTCTAATGCTACAATTCCTGGACAGTTTGTCAAAAGAAATCTTTTGAAGTATGACATCATTATTCTCCTGCTGAATGGTAGGTATATGGCTACATCAAGAAAACAGAACTGTAAGCCATCATAGCATTCAGAGTTCAGGGGTGGATAGGAAGGTACTTCTACCTTCAAAGTGTGTATACATTATGCTTATATCAAAATACCAGCACAAACTAAGGAAGATGAATGCACAGGGATTCAACATCTGTAAAGTTACGCTGCAACTTCATTGCAGGAGAGTACTATTCAGGAATGATCCTTGAGATGAAAACCTGATCCCATTAAAATCAGCTTTACCACTGATGTGACCAATACCAAGCTTTCATCCAGTGTTGTCCTTACTCTTTCATGCTCCTTAAAGGAAAGAAATGCGATACACTTGGCCTCTGTGAAGCTGATGCATCCCCCTCCCCATATTGTTTATTTACACCAGCTGTGTCAGAAACACGTATCATGCCTTCTCAAAGAATTGGCAAAAAAACCACAGACCTTTCTGCCCCACCCCTGGGACAGGGTGTCAGAACCAGGTGAATTAGAGCATATGTAACTCTTACATAGAACTGCACACACCTGAAGTAATTGATTGACTAACTACTGAAATATTTCTATAAGTCTGTTTCTAGCAATACGATGCCAGTCCTGGTATGAAGAATTAAACAGAGAAACTCACTAGATGACCACAGTGGATTTTAGTCTCTGCTGCCATTTCAGTTAGTGTTGTTATTATACTGTAAATTCTTGCAGTCTCTTCCTCTCTCCACCCCCAATATGATCAACTGCAGTATAACTTGGCTTACCTCTTCTCTCAGCTTTACAGAAACAGCCACAAAATCAACAAGATGACATCAAAATAGAGGAAAAGAAATTATATCCATTTGCTTTGGCCTCCCATCTACTAAGAACAAACACACATTTCCAGTATCATCAGTAAATCCCGATGTTTCATAAACACATTCTCCAATCCCATTTCTGTTCCGACAGCAGTGAAAAGGTTAAGAATGTCAGTTTAGCTGACTACTCAAGGTTTTACCAATTTGGATCACAACCTTAACATTATTATTTAAATTTGGCTTTTGTATTTCATTGCATACAAAGCAATTATATTTGCATTTAAGATGCACCATAATTGTAAGAGTATAACATTGTTTTGATGATAATGTTCATTGGTAATTCATAATGCAGTTGGCTCATACCCTGAATCATGACTCTCTTGTCACCTTTCTCACATTTTACTTCCTATTAGATGGCTTTATTTGCAGACTGATGGCTTAAACTCACATTTTGAATCTGTAGATGGTGTAAAATGGCTCTTATCTCTTAATGTACATCACTATATACTTGACAATAGCTCACTTTTTGGTAAAGTCCACATTTAGTTATCTTACTCAATTTTATGTATTTCAGGCATGTTTGTATAAACCCAGAGTATGATGAAACAAAGAATTTCTGCATTACTATATACTTCATAAGTCTGGTATTGTTTTTCTCCTGAATTGAGTATAATACTCAAATATTTATATTTTTTTCCCTGGGGTAGAATGTTCTTGGGAGCAAAGAAACCACAACAAATTAATACTGTATTGATGATTGACCTTGTGTGGATTGGAACTGAGTGGTATGTCCTTTCAAACTACAGTTACATTACGTTTTCTAGTGTTCTGCAGTAACTACTGGGGTTCAGATGATCCTTAGCTCCATAATGTGTAAATGAACAAGTCAGCTCTCAGCTCTCTCAACTTTTTTTTTTCCCCTCCCCAGTTTATTTCCCATGCTTGGGCTCCATGCTAGTGTGCTCAGGAACATTTGTTTGTGAATCCCCAGCATGGTCAAGCTCAATCAAGTGCTCAGTAGCGTGCTAACAGGGTTGTGTACGTGTGCCCCCTTAGTCACCCAGGATGCACTGAGAATTAGCCGAAGGGCAGACTTTGGTAGGTCATGGAGGAGGTGAACTGGGAAGCAACACAATTATCCCAGGACTAGTAACATGCACCAGAGTTACTGTTAGGTGCCATGTGCATGTGAATTATAATGCTAATGAGAACTAAAATAAGACAGCAAACAGAAGTGTGCTCTTAGTGAAGGACTCTGTTTTAGGGCAAAATTATTATCCTCTCCTTCCCTCCCTCTCCCCTCAAAAAAAAAAAAAAAAAAAGAAAAAAAAAAGAAAAAAAGAAAAGAAAATATTTTGTAGCAAGTCTTTTTCTGTCCAAAAATAAAGGTTGACCAACTCTACATACAATGTTTAGCTATGCTATGCATTACAAACACTGGTAGGTTTAAGCCTTCCATTAATCATGAACTTCAGCTGCCCAAAGAAACTTTCTTAAAGAGAAAGTCATATTTTCCAAAAGATATAAAAGCAGCCTAGCTTTAATGAAACAAAAGCCTAAATTCTACCAGCAAGAAGGAAACAATTTACAGTAGCCATTACATGAAAATAAATATATTGAAATTATCACCTATAAGAGATTCCCTCAACTATTTTTACTTTTACTCATACAAATGTTCTCAGACTTTGATGAACATATGGTTTTAAATTAGGAGTAAGCTGTGTTTTTGTGGGCATGCTGTTTGCTAGTAATACTTTGCCATGTTAATAGGGCCAAGTATAACTAAGCAGACCCTTTTCTCTATTTTTAGTTGCATTTCTGAAAAATCAGTCTTGGTGCACTCCAGCAATTACATTACTTCCTCATGCCATGCAATTTATTTGCAAGATTGACTTTTTAAAGAGTCCATATTTCAAAGCTTTTGAAATATTCAGAAGTGCGGTGCTTCTTTTTTTTTTTTTTTTTATCCTTTAAATGACTAGTTGACACAGGGACTATACTTATCCTGCACTGGCTGCAAGAAGGAAGGGAGACAAAAAAAAAGTTCTGAAGCTATTCATACAACTTACTGATTTACACAGTGAGGTTTTGACTAGGGTCTATAAAAACTGAAATTCCTTTTCTGGGGAGCTTGTACTTGTTTGTATATGAGTTTGGGGGTGTGTGTGTGTGAAATGGTCAGACAGGACCACGGGGATACATTTCACAAAAGGAATATTGCTGCAAAGCCCTCAGTTGTGGAAACCTATAAACAACACTTCCACATGAAAACAGGATCTGTTACAAATCTCTAAGTTCTCTGTTAACGTTCTGCAGTTTCAATTAGAGGTCTGATCTCCCCTGCAGAATGTCTGTGACCATATAAGCTGACTTATAATCAGCTTAATGCTGATTAATGCTGATTATAAGTCAAACACATTTGCATAAATAAATAAATAAATAAATAAATAAATCCCTATCATACAGCCTGAAAAATGCATTTCTTTTCTATTACTGTCAGTCCCAGATATGCGGATACTACTCAGTAAAGCTCTTGTGAATGTAAACTGTTTTTTCCCTCCTTCCAAGACTGATAGGCTAGCAGCTAAGAGCTACTACTAGACATTTATATTATTCTTATAATATCCACTTTTAGAACAGAATAGAATATTCCAAGCTCGAAGGGACCCACAAGTTCATCCAGCTCCTGGCTCCACACCGGATGACCTAAAAATTAAAATACATGTCTAGAAGAAGAAATGTTTCTGGGAACAGCCATATAAGTGAGCTAATGTTTTGGCGCACGTGATATCTAAGCTTATAGATAAGTTTGGAAGGCAACCTTGTTGTAGCAAAAGGATGACACTACGCTGTGCTGTGGACATCTGGGTAGCTGCTAATAAAGTTAGCTGTTTACAAAATTTGTCTCTATTTGTAACAACTTTTGATGAAAGTATTAAGATAAGTACCTACAAGATTTCATGCAAGTGTTATGTAATTAAAATTCACGTTAATGTTCCAACAGAGCTGTCAACAAAACAGAAAAGCTGAGTGAGTAGAAAGCTCTGTAAAAGTTGGTTTGCAGAATAACTAAGTATTTACATAATGACTTGTTTTCCACAGTGAGCATTAGAGTCTGGATGGGCTTTTATGCTACTGTGTTTTTTGCCCCATAGCATCCTGTTAATTTTTATTTTCTATGACACTGAGACCATGCCTGTTTTTTTTATTAAAAAAAAAAAAAAAAGGAAGATGACGAGTCATCTGTAGCATTATATACATTACACAGATCCCAGAGACTCCAGTCAAATCCAAGCTGTGAGTATCTCCGTATCAGGTCAAGACAGAGAGGCAATCCCATTACTGATTTTTTTTTTCTTTTTTTTAAAAAAAAAAAAAAAAAAAAAAAAAAAAAAGCTTTCATACCACAGCATGGGAAGAGAATGAGAAATCATGCAATCTGCAAAAGTTCTCATTCTGGGTTCATGGCAGACCTTACATTCACTGGTTTCCAGTGTAGCCCTACAGGCACTAGATCCTACTGTCTCTCAAGCTACAAGCTGCCCAGATAAACAGTGCCAAGCTAGGTCTCTGAACTGACCAGTCCTGTAATGGGTAAATACCTCTAAGAACAACCAAGTCTGGTTGCTCTTTATGGTAGGTGCTCATCACTTTTCCTAATCCAAACTTCACCATTTGAATAAGCAATTCCAAAAAGATATCATAAATAAACAAGGAACCCTAAACAGCATTAATGCAATCACATTGAAACAAATATATATTTTTTTGAAACAAATAGATTTTTGATTTTCCAGGGTTAGTTGGGGGTGCAGAATAAGGTATCCCACTTAGAATTAAGTCTAAGGTGGAAGAAAAGATTTTTCTCTGGAGAAATTCAGTGGCAACAGGACCTGCTGTTCAGTAGGAAGTGCTGTAACTATTTGCATTTATTTTCAAATAATAGTGTGAAGAACATTGTAGCTGAGGAATTATGTTTGTATTATAGCTTCTTTTCTCCAGCCATAAGACTCACTGGATTGTACCATGGAGGCTTAATTTTTCACTCTGATTTTATTTTCTATGGTTTACAAATAGTCTATTTATAATTACTTTCAATTAACTCAGCCTTAACCAATCAACAGACCATAAACAGAACTTAAACTGTTATGAGCTGTACTTTGTGATGAGAATTTATCCTTACATTAACTGTTAGTTCATTAGAAAATCTGAGCCCAGGGAATTACAGAAGCTAAGTACAAGTTTTAAATCCATTGCAACATAGATCTAAAATGTTCAAAGTTCTTCATTGCAATTATCAGTTTAACTGCAAGGCCACAGATGATAGCTGTTCTCCATTGGTCCTGTTAGGATCTATGGGATATTTTTAATGAAAAATAAATGATGGAATGTGATGAAAATTGTGTGAGAACAGACACTGTGAGCATAGAGTTGACCATAAGACAAATGTGCAGCTTAGCATTAGCTGTATTCCTCAGTAGGCTTTAGGAATGGGTCTTCTTCCCAAATATATAATGCCCCCTGAAGCTTAAATTAATATTCAAGTATATACCAAAATACTAGAATGACAGAATGACTTGGGTTGAAAGGGACCTCTAAGTCATGGGCAGGGACACCTTCTACTAGACCAGGTTGCCCAAAAAACATCTAATCTGGCCTTGAACACCTCCAGGGATGGGACATCCACAGCTTCTCTGGGCAACCTGTTCCAGTGCCTCAACACCCTCATATGAAGTAATTTCCTAGACATGTTTAATTTAAATCTACCTTTTAGTTTAAAACCATTACTCCCTGTCCTACTTCTACACTCCCTTAGTCTCAACTATTAGTTTGTAGAAAGCTCTAAGGTTTTAATCTCAATTCCAGGAAGCCAAAGCTTTTGCATGTCTTGAGTCAAGCCAATGACCAAAACTGTAAGAGGAAGTCAACATTTTAAATTACTTATCAAAGAAAATACAGGAGATAAAGGACTTACCTTACAAATGTGATAAGTGGGATACAAAAGGAATACTGGCTCCCTGTGATGAGGAGGATATTGAAAAATGAAGCAACACTAGAGAGGAACAGTATTGCAACATACTGGATCAATAGTATTTAATGATGAAAATTTAGAATATATTTAAAAACTAACTAACAGCCTATTCTGCCAGAACTAAGGCAATAGAGGGCCATTTATTCAAAGTAGATATGACTATCTGGAATTACAAGACAAACAGCAAAACATCATTGCCCAGAGCAATGGGTTTTCCAAGTCCCTTTTGTATCCCTTTAGGATTTCATTACTAATGCCACCGCCTTTGGTGAACACAGATCATTATCATCACGTTTACTAGTAGCAGCATCGTTCTCCTCTGCTCAGAATTCAAGGCTGAAAATATCCCCTTGGTAAAATAGAGCTACATATACAGTGAAAATAAAAAATTAACATGTTCAATGAAAAGTACACCAGAACACCAAAAAACAAACAAACAAAAACACACACACACAAAAAAAATTAAGAAATTAAAAATAAATCTCTCTTTACCAAGGATTTATCTGCTCTAAAGTTTGAAGAACAGCCCTCTATGTATTAACAGCGCTGACACACTGGAAAGTGGGTAGTAACTTTGCAAAGTTTTTCTTTTATGTCTTGCTTCTGTAGAGATCAATAATAATTCTCTAGTTTCCCTCTCCTCGATGTCCCTCCCCCTTCACTGGACACGTTGCTTTCCCCATGGAATATCTGGGAGCCACTTTCTTTGCTGGCAGCTGCAAGTTGTGGATGCAGGCTTACTTGCCCCCTTCTTGGTGTTGTTCTTACCTTAGCTATAGACTCTTCTCCAAACAGTTCTCATGTGTTCAGCATAACTAGTAACAATGACTTAAGATGTTCTATTTCAGTGAAGCTAGTCAAACAATTGCGATAGGGACTTTAACTTCAAAACCTGGATAATCATTTGTTTGTTAGTGCTTCCATGAGCCAAACTTCAGTGAAAGTTCCTTAAATAATGTGGCAGAAACACGTAATTATTCTGCAGACTCAGCCCTTTAAAATACATGCTGTATATTTAATAGAATGATCAAATGTTGTATCTACAAAAGTAACATAAGTACATTCTTGTTTATACTACCCATTGTTAAATATATTTGCAGAAGCAATTTCTCCCTCAAATGATCTATGGTTGGCAAAAATGTAATATGAATATCACAAAACACAGATAAAATTGTCATTTATTATTTTCTATAGCGAATCAAATTATCCCCCATTTGAAGGCCATAACAATAATTTGAGTTCTTATTACCTGATGCAAGGATGATAAAAAGAGACAAAAGAACAGGACTACAGTGTAATTTCTGAAGAGTAGGATAATCCTCCGTAGTGCTAATATTTTTTTTTGGTGGCGATATTAATGTAGTGCTACCACACAATGAAAATTTCCTTTACACTCAGAGCCCCTGATTTTCACTTAAAGATATGTGACAACAATGAACTAAATGAGAAGGTATTAGACATGAATGCAAAGTAAAATCACAAGCAAACTGTGCAGTGACTGAATTATACAACTAAAAGGGTTAAATCATATGTAGAAATATTTCACATAGATGACATATTTCAAGATGTACATTTACCATAGAGATTTTCATGTTCTTCAGCAACCTCAGACAGACTAGTTAATCTAATCTGTTTTTTTGGGGGTTTCTACTTTGTTCTAATTTGCAAACACTAGTTTAAAAGACACCCAGCGAGACTGAAATCCAGGTAAACTAGGGCTAAAACTTCTGTAACTTTACTAGTGCCTATTTTTCTCCCTTTAGAAACAGTGGTATGTATTGCCTAAATACCAGAATTACCTCAGCTTATTACACCAGACAAGTTGTTAGCAGTGTCAGGTCTTTAGGTGACAGTGCTGAAGGACACATGAACTTGCACCTAATAGTGTAGGGCTTAGCCACATGGTAACCACTGAACGTAGTGGAAACCTGTGGGCAAAATCCTCATGCAACAGGATTTGTGAATATAAATTCCAGGTAAAGCATTTTAAAATGCAGAGAAGTCTAATAAATTATAGCATAAACACGAGTAAACTCATTCAGATCCTCAACAAACTCCTACACAAAATCAGGAAAGATGAGGACCTGAAATGCTTTTGCTGTTCAGAGAAGCTGCGTATAGTCTTGGAACAACCTTGCCTTGTAAGCTAAAGCAACCAATAGAAAACAAAAACCCTATGCACACACAAACAGAAAAACAAAACAAAAACAAACAAACAAACCACAACAACCCTCCCTCCTCACCATTTCCCCCCCAGTCATATTTTCCTAAAACCAAAGAGGCATATAGTTAGGGTCACTTCAAAATGGGGTTCATTGAAAATAAAAAAGTGCTTCACTGAATAGGAAAAGCATATGCATATAGAATGCTTTGATGAAATTGGTTCCCTACTTCTAAAAAGTCTTTGCAATTTGAATCTAGCTTCAAAACTTTGTAAGTCGGATTTTAAAGGCCAGGAATTACAAGTTTGTCTTCATGTTAGATTACTCCTTAAGTAGTTACCAACACAAAAATTGCCTCTCATTACTTCATAGAAAATGTTCATTTTTACTTTTGATCACAATGTTTAAACACTGCAGTTCAGATACAGCTGCAGAAACAAAAGTGCTACCAAAAATGTGTTATCAGATGCCTTGCATGTTCCTGGCAATGCTTTGTGCTTGAAACAATAGCTCTGTTCAAACCATTGTGACAAGATACTGGAAAAATAAATAAATTTTACTTGTTCTGTAGCACATTCCCTCTTCTTAACACGTGCTCTTTCTGCCCTTTTCCTTTGTTGTAGCTTTGACTTAAAGCAACTGAAGAATGAATGGTGAATTTGTATTTTCAGAGCAAGAAATCATGGTTTCAAGTGAGTTTCAGCTAGTTCAGTGAAGTATCCTTTAAGATGGTAATGATACATTGACAATAAAATGGTGTAACAACTGACTCAATGTCTCTACTGGTGTATAAACCCACATATGTATATGTATGTATATATGTATGTATATGTATATATATATTTATATATATATATGCATACCAGTACATAAACACACTGTGCCAAACAGAGAAGACTATGGAAGACGTTCTTAGAAAGGCCAGTCTGCTTGCCTGGCTAAGAACATGCAGAAATCAATCCACCAGTGCAGCTCTTGGATCTAGGACCCTAGCCTGAGAAGTGCTAAGTACATGTGTTGTCAGTAAGTGACTGCAGTCAGTACTTTTCAGATGGAATTTCTGAATGTGACAGTGTGATCTTGTATTAAACAGGGGTCTTAAAAGTTACTAAAGTATATATAAAAAAAAAGATTAACTCTCAAATATTTTATCAGCTCAGACTGACACTTAGTTTGCTCCTAACTTCATATCCTCTATGGATTCAATCCATTTTATGAAAATTAAGAGAGTGCAATTTTATTTTATTTTTTTTTTTTGGTGGAGAGCGAATATTTCAGAAGGAACTGTTGGGAAGCTTCAGTAGATGAACTTGCTTTCATTTCTAGTTCCACTGTAAATGTGAAGATAGGAGATGCACTCCATGAACGAACAGTTCTATGAATGACTCTGCGGCACTTGACAGCTGGAAGTACAAAATACTTGCCAGGAGAATCCTGCCTTTGAGTAGAATTGACAAAGGGAGACATAATGAACCCAGTAACTGAGGGCAGGGTAATCTCTGATCTTTCTAAGGCAGCAGACATTTCTTCACCTACACACACACACACACAAATAAATAATAAAATAAAATTCTAGGCATAAGAGTTGTTGTTTTCTTGCTTTTCAGTGTGATTTTCCAGAAAAAAAAAAAATAATCAAGAAAATCAAGAGGATTTTATGCTAACTGCTCAGTGAATGTAATGAGTCCCTTCCCTGCACTGAGCTTTCCATCACCTTTAAGCAAACTGGGGAACTCTGTGCTGTACTTATGGCAGTACTCAGGACTAAGGCTGTGTATGACTTCCTCTGTGTTTTGTCATGAAGAAAAAAAAAAAGAAGACAGACTTCCCATTCTTCAGGCTACATGATATTTCCTGTATATGGCACCAATGAATCTTTACCACGGATTATAACTGAATGATTATGTTGTTTGCTAAGTCATAAGTGTAAATTCATTCCATTTCTAGGAGGCCTCTGTCTGCATACGGAAGGTAGCTGGCCATACTGTAACGCATGCAATACACAGTAATCTCTGAAAGTTTCCCATCCATATTTTCTCATATTAGTCTTTTTTTTTTTTTTTTTTTGTTAAAAGGGATGTAATCTTCTATTTTCTTGATACAACTTTCTGTACTTCTTACAGAAAAATCATTACACATTACTGAAAACAAAGTATCAGGAAAAGCATTCCCCCCTCACCCCCCCCCCCCCCCCCCCTTCTGTTTATATTATGCACACAAAGTCTTGTATTTTCATTACTGTTTTTCCCATTTCAGTTCACTCAGCTAGATCCTAATGTTTCTTATAGGGGTCCTTCCCTTAATAAGGGAGGTTATAATGACAGTGTAAAGAATTTCTCTTTGTTTATGAAAAATATAAACAGATATTTCCTAGTTGGGCTGAAAGTCTGTTTGAGTTACCCATGCTACTCTCTTTCACTTTCACATGATGTATCAATGGCTGCTATCCCCAACTAGTATCAGACAGACACTTGCAAGGAACACTAAAAATGATCACTATGTCCTGGTCTGTTTTCAGCTATTTATGAAAAATAACGAACCAGACAGTTAATCTTGATAGATTCAGCTTTCAAAAATGATGTCAATATAGAACTTCACACTGTGTTAAACTAAAAAAGGAAGATGCATTGAACCAACACATAAAGGATAACTTGCTCATAAATCCTTAATTTCTGACTGACTGATTCACAGAACCCTGGCCTGAGAATAACATAGTAGTTGCAATGAGGTCAACAGGAAATATCACTAAAAGGCAAAGTCTGAAGACCAGAACAGCCAGGTAGTAAATAGATTGAAGGTGTCCAGTTGGAACTGTTCTGTGGACAAGAATGACCTTAATGTATTAGGTGCCATAGGGCAACCAGCGTGCTCAAATGGGCAAGGTGACCACATCCTTTTTCAGCATAAACTTCTGAAAGTTGAAGTATTGTAAAGTGACAGTTGACAGACAAGGATGCCAGAACCCTTCCCAACCAAGGGCAAATTTCAGCTGCTATCATCTACTATTGTTCGATAAGCTGGAAGTCAGCTGAAAAAGTAATTATTTGTGTCAACAGGTATGTTCGAGTCAAAGGAAGATGTTTGTTTTCATTTAGTCATTGACAGAACAGAGTTTCTTAATATTTGCCTTCTACTTTGATAAGTTTACCAACATCTGAAGAGTAACATGCCATCCAAACACATATTGTACCCAACATATTACTCACATCAAAGTCAGATTTGCAACAAGCATTAGAGATTTTTTTCCTCTGAATTTCTTAATTTTTTGATTTATTTTCCTCATAAATTTTGTTTTTGGCTAAATGTATTGCTGATGCAAATGTGTCTTTCCTCATCTTGAGAATTCCCGGTAAAGATCCTGTATCAGTCCAAAATCTTTTGCATCCATTGATGACACAGCCAAATAAGATGCTGTAAATGGCCATAAACTGTCATAGTACCTTCTGGTGTTTCTCACATACACCTTTCCATTTCTAGCCAGCATTGCCCTTTCACGGTGCACGCAAGAAACCACAGTGCTTGAGTGCTGGCCTGGTCTCACTTCTGTCACGGGAGAACTCATTTCCAGCCTGGCATTTCTTCTATTTCCTGTGTACACCACTGCAAAGGTACCGAAGTGAGGATACAAGACAGATCTACAGAATTGCAAGTCAAAGCTTACACAGGCATTAGCTAACACAAACCTCACCAATTATGGCATTAGTTTTACACCAAAGCTGTGTTTAGTCCAGTTCTCTGAACACGAGAATGTTATTTCAAGGATAGCTCTACGCAAACTTGGACTGACCTTGTCTGTAGTTTTGTCTGTAGTGTGTCTGAAGCTGAAACAAGAGCTTATCTCTAGCATTAAATAAGGAACAAATGATTTTTCCCCTCTCTTAATTATTTATAGACCATTGTCCCTCTCCCTTTTAAGTGTCACTATGGAAGTCCGATCATTGCAGTCAATGTTACTAGAACTGTTATATTGTCTCACAGCAAAGCAAGAACCTGGGGACAGCAGAGTTTATTGTGTGCGATTTTGATCTCTGTGTACAATATACCTTCTCCACCTGTTTGAAAAAAAAAAAAAAAAAAGAGAGTTGTTTATAACAGGAAACAAAAAGACCTCTTTCTAAGAAATAAAATAAACACAGGGTAGTGACCCCATACCAAAAAAAGTGTAAGAAAGTGGTAAAAGCCTTTTGTATTACTATAGCTTATGAGACAGTAAAAGAGGAGAGTTACAAAATTAGAAAACTAAATCACATGAGAAATGTGTTACAGCTATACTATTCTCTTCTTTCATTACAGTCATGGAGCTCTGTAGTAACTTCATGTTCACCTGTATTTACAGAGACATAATGATTTAGTCTGTAGGAAAGCCAAGAAATCACTACAATGGGGAAAGCATAAGAAATTAATGAAGTACATGTATAAACCTGGCAGATGAAATAGATGCTTAACCATAATTCGGTGAGGGCTTGGGGACATATTAAGGACGATCTGGGGAGCAACTCATCAGCAGGCAAGTGTTCATGCATATGGTGACTACATCGGAACAGGCACCAAAACGCCTAATGGCATGCTAAGAGCAATAGGAATGTTTTGCCAACTTATGTAACTACTGTCTTCTCAGAAAAATACAGCATAAGAACAATTTTAGGGGCTTCACCAGACCTGGTTGTACAAGTACAAAAAACGGGATGTGGGAATTCTGAACAGTCAAACTTGCGGCAATCATTTGATCCTATTCAGCAGTTATGCTGACAGAGATGACACTAGATGAAAATAGATCTGAAGATGTAACTGATGGTAGTAGATGGGTCAAGAAATTTCCACTCTCAAGTATGCTGTTCTGTTTCTTGCCAGTTTTCTTCCTGTCCTTTTCCCAGTTTCTCATCATAAATAGGAACAGAACACAAAAAAAGGAAAGTCAATCGGGTTGGGTTGATTTCTGACCCAAACCATGCTCCTATGCAAGTAGCATATCCTGGGCAGCCTAGCGCCTTGTTCCTTCACACAGCCATCACACACTTGCTCAGCCACGAGGTATCTTTTCATAAAAGTAATGTGTTTCCACAACTTCTAGCAGCATGGTCTAAATCCTGTCTTTCCCCTTCAAAGCTCAGCCTGTCCCTAATGCTGTCTACCTGGTATAAAGGTGTTAAACATAACCCCAAATCACAATGATTTACACTGCTGCGTCAGTAAAGACAGTGTAGAAGACAGCCTTTTGGTGAGCCTGTTCTACTCTCACACTTCCCCACCAGGCACGCACGAGCTAAAGGCTGCACCTGGCAGTGGGTGCTCCCCCAGGTGCCTCTGAGGCAGCTGCCTGAAGGCCGCACTAAGCCTCAGCTGCCCTCGGCACTTCCATGGTACTCCCCAGGCTGAACTCCAGTTGCTCAGAAGAGTACCAGGAGGCTGGCTTGCAGCTGCAATGTGCTTAGAGAGGAGAGCACTTTTGGAAATATCATTGAGCATTTGGGAAAATAGTAACAAGTGCTCAATGGAGCTAACAGTGGATCTTCCTCTATTCAACAACAGAAGAAAAACAGATCTAATTTAGCACTGCTTAAGGTTGTATAAAATTCTGTTATCTTTCTAATACTCCTCTCCACATGCACAAGAAAGTTATTTCTTAAATGAAGACACTATAGCTGACCATCCAAAAAATGAAAATGCATCAAGCATAGCACCTTTTGGAAGAGCCTGTATCCTGAAATCTTATGACATCCTCAAAGAAAAGGAAACAAAGAAATTAAATAACAAGAGTTAACGAGCAGTTTTATTTTCTTTCAGCAAAGGTCGTCAATCCCACAGCAGCAAATTAATCCCAATTAGTAATGATATTTTGTCTTGATATATCCTGACACTTTTGATTTACTGTGTTTCCAGGATGCAGGCAGCAAATGTTAATGATTCAGTTTGCTGGGAATTTATAGTCCTGCTCATTTCCCATTTGCTGATCAGTTGCAGCTTGTCAAGACTTGGCTGCTTCAACTAATGAACTGACGGCCTCGCAGGAATAATGGTGTGTTCTGCAAGCCTCATTTTTTTTCATGCCATCTGCAAAAATGCAGGTTCCTCTCTGAAAAAAACATTCCTGGCAGCCAGGAAGGAGTGATTATGATCATATAAATGTCACTTGTAATTTGTATTTTACTTGTGTAATAGTATTACTGCTAAATGAAGGTTTCTGTAGAGAACAAAACTAATTATAGTAAATTCAGCATTTTTAGGAGAAATTCAAGAAGGGAAGCATACCTCGTTGTTTTCATTTCTAAAAAAAAAAAAAAAAAAAAAAATCTAATAGAAATTATGTATTTTTACATGATGATTTATCTGCCCAGCTGGTCTAGTTTGAATTAGAGCTACACAGAATGTTTCTCCAGAGGCTTATGCAGGCAGTAAACATCCCTTTTCTTCCACACAATAAATGCAAAACCCATTCAAGTTTACAGCAAATGTTGTACCAAAGATGTGGGGAAGTTTTCAGTACTTATAGCAATAATTTTTATGACTGATTATTCTGTGAAATGGTTTATCTAATTGATGATTGCTGGAAAGTTTGATAAACACTTTGCAAAACCTATTAAAATAAAGGTCACCGATTTTCATGCAGACTTCATATCATGCTATGCTTGCATTTAAACAATGGTTAAATCAGCAGTAATGATGAAGTCTAGGCACCCACATTCCTGAAAATCTAGCTTCAGTAAAAGGGAAACCTCCGACTACATGACATGACAAAAAGTTCAGATTTTTGACTGCTGTGAAAGAACTCAGTAGAGTTGTAATAGATTGCACCAGAAAAAAATCTGCTCTGAGCTCTGGAAGTAGGCTGTGCTTTTTCTTTAAGTCTTGATTGTTTATTTGGGTGTTCTATAGATTTCACCTCAAAGAATTGAGTCACACTCCTAACTATATTCAAGCTATTTCTATATCATGAATAAGTAAAGAAACTGCCTTCAAAATTTCAAAACTGACTTCCTTTAATGTTAACAGAGCTAGATGGAAACTTTGCATGGAAGTGAATGAAAAAAAAAAAAAAGGAATACATTTATATATATATTCCTTCATAAGAGGAGGAATGTAAAAAATATTTGATAAGCTCTCCACCCCTTCCACCTCCCATTTTTTCCTTTTTCCAAAACCAATACAGCACTGTTGCACTGCTATAAACAACTAATTACAAAGAACCTATCTGCACTGTCTGTATCTTATAGCTGATTAAATAGCCTAAACACTAGTTTATCTCTGTTAGGCAAAGCAACAGTCAGATAGGGTTGCATAGTGTTCTTTTGGTCACACCATGATCCCTTGATGAAGGCAGTCTGGGATTTTAGGAAAGAGATACACTCGCCCAAGAAGATATGGTCCATTCCATAAAGAAGGTGCTAGCAAAGGAAGGAAGTGTCAGAAGTGTAACACTTTCTAGACAGGTACCAGCAAATCTCTACCCTGCTGCACTGACATCAAGACAGTAACAAAGTTATAAATAACAACTTCCAGTAATTTAAGCCAAGAGGCAGTCTGAGCTAGTGGGATCCCCTAAGCAGATGGCTTGACACATTCAAAATTTACATTCCTCAGAGAATATGCAGAACTTCAGACAAAGGGTATCTACAATTATAGTGTTGCTGGGAAATTATTGTTCTACTTTGCAGAGAATTTATGGGCTGAGCAGAAAATATCTGATTGAGATGCACGTGATAGGCCTCAGAACAGTGGTTCCCAACATTTTCATGTAATGCTCTATCTGGCAAAACCCTGGATAACATGAGCTGCATTCACCCTACTGAAGGTTAAGCTGCTGCAAATCCTGTTCTCGTAACCAGGGCAAACCCTGCTGGGAGCCTCCTCCCATCTTTACCCCAGCAGAACTTCAGCGAAAGCCAAACGGCTGCAACCAGTACTTTTTACATTAAGGCATCCTATCTAGGTTATTCTAAATAAATGTGCTCATCCTCATCACAGGGGTTGAAAAAGTTGTACATGTACCTTATGTGGAGGAAATAAAACACAACCCCTACAACTCAGAAACATTTCCTTTGAAATTGCTGTTAGAAGGCCAGTCCTTCGATCTGTATGAACAGAAATCTTGAGAAAGGAGACCATATGACGGATGCAGACACACTATACCTAGAATGCTGTATTGCTTATGTAGTCGGTGTTAAAATCTGTGCAAAGGGACCATGGAATAGCAGTAGTTAATGCATTTTGAAAATCTAATTTTTTCCATGTGCCAAAAAAACAGGCTGGAGCTAGTAATACCCACCATCAATTATAGGACATTCTCTTTCAGGGCTTAACACAAGCTTTATAAGAAATTTAGGTAGTTGTTTATTGCTCCTCGCACCCCTCACTATTTTTTTTAAATAATAGGAAAAAAGTAGAGGAATATTTTTCTCTATTAGTATTCTGGGTTTCCATGTTTAGAAGCTAAACAAATAAAAATAACTTTACATAACCTCAGAGGCTCTCACTCTAACAGTTTAAAAATACAAGCACAATATAGAGTTTTGTACATACTGTATCTATAAAAGATCATTCATGAAAAACACATATATAAGTAGGCCTTTGATAAAGTGTTTCTTTTTGGATTGCCAGTTTAAGGAAATTAAAAACAAAATTAGAAAAATCTAGAATATAATATAAACTATATCAGTTTAAAAAAGCATATGCTATTTACTATTTAGACATCTATCCCACCCCTCAATCCAAGGAGACCATTTAGCTATTTTAAACTGGCAAATAAATATAGGATAAAGTGGTATCTGTGTAAGTCTTGACCTAGCTTGGAAAATAAAATGCTGCCAATAACCATTTTCGCTCTCTGCCTTTGAAAAGAAAATTCAATTCAATTTTTAATGTAAAATGTTTAAAATGTCTTAATGGAAATAAAAACTTAAAAGTGTTTAATACCCTTTAAAACAATTTCAATTAAATATCGTTGTCCTGCCTTCAAGGCATTACCTTTAAATGATTTAATCTTAATTTGTTTTTTCCTGGCACAGTAATTGCCATTGATTCTAATTAATATTCAGCTGGCCTTTTGCTGTAAAGAATTACTGTCCTATTTATTTCTCTCTGATAAGACTTTCCTTTGCTGTAGCCCTTATTTGTGGTTCTGGGACTCTATATTGTGAGTGCAGGAACACTCATGTTACAGGCCTGGGTTAGCTCAGCCATGGCTGCACCTAATGCCTGGCTGGGCTGGCCCTGTTGTAGCAAGATGGCATGCCTGGCCTCACTGTGCACCAAATCCACGGGTTTCTTACACAGCAGCAGAATTCATAAAGCCCATACCACTACAGAGCACAGCGTGAGAGAGAGCAGATAATAAGATTTGAAGGGAAGAGTTAGTCATAATATTAATTCTTGCTGTCCCTACACAGAGAAATACTGGCCTTGGGGAGGTTTAGGTGCTCAATTGGCACTCTAAACACCCAGCATTCTCTTGCCATAATGGCATATAAAACAGCCTGTTTAAAAGCATTGAGTAACAGTGAGGGAAAGAGATGGTCCTGCGCATTTTCCACTCACTTGCACTGTTGTTCAAGCATTTGCAGGATGTGGAACACCTAGTTTCAACCTGAAGGGTCTCATGACCATGTCCCTCCGAGTTTGCCTATCAGCTTTCTTTTCACTGCCTCAGCTCTTCATACTCCATCCTGGCCAGATGTCAGAAAGCCTGTAAAAAACAAGAGTGTACTCTCCTCACCCACCCAGTTTCTTCCCCCCATGCAACAGTCCTTTCATGAGTAATGTACAGGAAGATACCCTACAACTCTCCCTAGACCTTCAGGGGGTGCCAAGACTCACAGGCCTGCTGCTCAGTGGAAACACTGCTTCTGCCTCCTAATCATTGGTTTAAGATTTTGGCTTTCACTGCACACACGCATGCTGAATTGGTATTTTATTTAGAATTAGCCACAAATTATTACACTTTTGAAACTTGGTTGACTGGAGCATACCATCGCCAGCTGTTTCCGTTTCTCTTACTGACCATAAAAGCTTGTTTATCGATAACATTTCAAGATTTTTCTCCCCTACTGAATTCTTACTTATACTCTGACACCAGACTTCCTATTCAACCTGGCAGGCAGCTCTCATGCCTTGGCTATTAATTCAGGACCTATGCCACTACTATTGTGGTTTCAAGAATTTCATCAGTTTCCCCATTTCAGTAAGACTGAGTCAACCCTCTACCTAGACTTAGGTCACTCCATTGCTATTTTGACCAAACTGTGATATAGAATTTTTATTTTCTTAATCATTTTTTATTTTTTTTTGCACTAAGAAGCATTGATTTTCAACACTGGATTACAGAGAAAAAAATCATAAGTATGGTGTATTAATTAGCTGCACTCTAATGCGTAGACTTGGGTTTTCATATAAGGTTACCCTGAAAAGCTCTTCCAAATGGCTGTTCAGAGCAAAGACAAGCACTCCCTTGTTAGTGCAAATTATCACTGCACTTACTGATGCCCTTCTCATATGCCCTGCCAAAGATGGGCAGAATCCACTTGTCCTCAGTGCAGAGGAAGCAGAGGAGCTGACATTATGTTAAAGGAAAAAAACTGGTGGTGAGCAGAAAGCTGAGATGAGCTCTCATATCAGTAAGGCTCCATATAGAGAAGGCTGGTTTGTCACCTAGTATAAATCAGGAAAATTCCAATGGCCTCAAGAGAGCCACATGTAAGAACCTGTCCAAAAAACCTATATCCAGTAATCTAAGGGCTTTGTAAATTAAATATTATAATTTTGCTAGTCAGAACACAGGACTGCACCTCAATTATTACTTCACAGGGGTCTTGTAGCATCACTAAAAGCATGAAATAGAAGCAGAATAAGGAAAGCAGACTGACCAAAACATTTTAGGCCTTTGCCCTGAAAGAACAGTGACACCATTTCTGAGAAACAGTTTAAACCCGCAATAGTCTCTCAGGTTTCTAAGCTAAGATACTGGGGGAATGGTGTGAGGGCAGCCTCAGCTCAGCCTGGATACAACAAAGAATGTGCAACTCTGAGAGCAGTTGCAGTGCCAGCTCAGGTTGAACTTGAGACCTCTGTCACGAACAAAGCTATTAAGGAGAGATGTGCATCAGGTGAGATTCACATCATGCACTCCCAAGTAAAGTTGATAGTGACAGTGCCACCATCATCTCCCTGATCTTAATGACAGAGAGACTGATAATGAGGGGGGAGAGAGAGAGAGACTATTATCTCCATCAGGGCAAACAATTATGGTGGCATGTATGGTGGGTATAATTTACTGGTACAGGAATGTTCTGCTAATGACCTGATATGATGTCAGCGGCTGAGTTTGTCCACCTGGGGATGCTCTAGAGAGTTAATCCCATTAAAACTTATTTAATGACTTTTTTCTTTTTAATGTACACTGGTGTGGATTTTCATTCGGATGTGAAACAGCATCAATTCAGATATGCCTAATTAATTTCCACAATGAAATTAAGCCAGTTTAACTGACATTAAACTGGAGGATCTGAAATTCAACTAATACAATCATAATAACATATTAACTCTGATTCATCTCCCCAAACCTTTGGTTTGACCTTCTAGGTCTCCACGAAGTCCTTGCCCTCTGCTCGAGCTAGCAGCACAGCCTAGCAGATAGCATCAGCATGATGAGGATGCAGCACCATTGGCAGGGACATGAAGAGCTCCTGCTGCTGGTGCTTCAGCCAAGTTGCATGGTATCAAACCACATGCCTCCAAGCACAGCAGCTCTCATGCCAACATGCAGGGGGTGATGTTGCCTTCATGTTAATGGGAAGACTGAGGTCAAATCCCATTTCACCAGCTCTGGATGAGATAGGAAGACGGACAACTTCCTTTGATGGGTCCCATAGTGGAGAGTTGTATGGCCTGGGTACCATCTGGGCAGAGGCTTTGCTGCCCTATGTCGCGTTAAGGGGTGTAGCTGATTAACCGTTACGGGCTCAGTCAGATTCAGAATACTGAACCAGTTGGACATTCACCAAAAACGCGTTAACAGTCTGGGGATCCCGTCAGACATTCACCATCAACGCATTAACGGTCTGGGGGTCCGTTCAGACATTCACCAAAAACGCATTAACCGCCTGGGGGTCTGGTTGGATTCGGAACACTGAACTATCACGGATAACCACCCTCACCCTAGTTGCACTTAATGAGAGCTGTCACAATGCAATCAAGTATGGTTTATTACAGCAACAGATAATCAGGTTCTTTTGGATTGCCGGTGATAGTGACTATCTGCAAAAGCAAGCTAGTATGCATGAAATACACAGGTGTTATAGGTGTTACAGATGTTACAGGTGTTATAGGTGTTATAGATGTTACAGGTGTTTACAGGTGTCACAGGTGCGCAGCCTAGAAATAAAACTCGTTAAAAGGATCAAAGACTCTATAGAGATTTATGAACAAGTATTCAGATCTCATCCAAAGGCGTCCCAATGTGGGGGGAAGAGAGGCTCAGCCCGTCGACTGATCCCAGGAGTCAGGAGGTCCTAAGGATATTGTATTTACTCGGGATGGTATCTCCCCTGACGGTGGTATCTTCCCTAACATCCCCTCTCTCTTGGGCCAATTTATATTTCTATCTTTTAGGTGGAGCTTGAGTGGCTCTAGTCAAGCATATCTTAGTTATGATTGGTGTAAAGTTTTCCCGTCTCCGTTTAAAGTAATAGGCTCCGAGAAATTCAGGGCGCATGCTCAGTGAGGGGTGGTCGCACTTTGGAGGCGGGTAGCTTTTGGGATGGAGGTGTGTTTTGGTATTATAATGATATTATAATGAGAAAAAAGTACACTAGGGTACAGCATTTGTCAAAACATGACAGGTCTTTGGCTTAGGGTGGCAAAAAGTGCAGCTTTGTGCACAAGAACAATCAAGGCCCCACCTGATTACAGAGCCTAGCCGTGGTGTCTCCACTCCACTCCATGCTCCGTGGTGTTCCTTAGGGCTAGCACACCAAGTTTCCCCAGCGCGATAGCATCTAAGGTTGGGAGCCTAGGGAATGCTCAGGTAATGCAGTTATGCCCTACCCTGAAAGCCTCTTCAATGCTGTACCTTTTCATAAAAAATGTGAACGTTAGTTTTATTTTCCTAGTTCAGGCAATTACACCACACCCTACCTGCTCACTTGCAAGAACATTTCCAGCTCCTTGAGTCTGGCACATGAGGACAGGGAGAGCTGGAGCATTTCAAGAGTTGTGGGTTTTTGGCCACAACTACTGTGGGTTGTTGGCACAACAATTACTGGCCAGGATAAAGCGGCTTCAACCCTGCTGCTAATGGCTAGCGGAGCATATGCTTGCAGTATGTCCTGTTCACCAATTCCTCTGAAATTCCCATGCTGCTAAGTGATATGATCTTTGTCATGGCCACAAATGGCACCAAAATTAATCTTCACACATTCCATACATTTTAATCGACTGTGAAAGAAGAAAAATTTAGCACCATAAATGAAAAAGTACCTCTTTCTTATACTCCAGCTGATTCCAGCTTATTAAGACACCTTATGCAACTTCTGGCATATGTATTGTATACAGAATGACAATAATGGTCACAGATAGCTAACTTTGCTTTGAATACAGGAAGACAAAGTTCCAGCATCACTATCGGCACCTAGAATAATAACCCATAATCCAGGGCTAGGGATAGTAGAAATCAGAACTTCATTGTGCTAGGATCTAAACTAACAGTTTCTTTACCCAAACATGTTTCAGCTAAAATCCTCATTTAAGTGGATGAGGTAATATTTCTAAAATAAACTTTAAAAATAAAATTAGGTTCTTGGTGCCACTTATATTTTTGCCCAGATGCATCTAACTTGGAGAACTGCTGCTGCAAATCTCACTAAACACCTAAAAATAGGTATCTCAATGCTTTCATAAATCTGGTTTCTACTTGTTACTATCACCTTCTTGCTAGTAAAAACTCTGATGGAAAATGGTAAGTGCACTTATAATACTGTTTTGTAAATCATGCCAGTAAAGAATCTTGCACAAATATGGAATTGGCTAAAGTAGCATTTTAACATTTATCTCAATTGCCACTGATGCCTGGAGATAGCTTGCAAAGTATAAGCAATATCGTATCTTCCTCTGATGGTCCCAAAGCACAACAGGATTACAGGTGTGTATGTGTGAAAACCAAGAGTGAAGTTCGTTATCTGTGCCTCCAGCCACAAAACTTCAGCCACAGAAGCAAGCTGGAACACTGATATTAATTGGTGGTAATGATTAGATAGACAGATCATTTCACCTGTCTTTGGACCCCAACTGCAATGCATTCTAAGAGATTTTAGCAAAAGCTGCTATAGAAAAGCTAAGCATTATTTTATCTTATTCAAACTAAATCGCTTCTCTTGCTACGAAGTCATAGAATCATAGAATCATAGAATATCCTGAGTTGGAAGGGACCCTTAAGGATCATCAAGTCCAACTCTTGACACCGCACAGGTCTACCCAAGTTCAGACCATGTGACTAAGTGCACAGTCCAATAAGTCCCTGGTTAGGGTAAGCAATACTTATCTCCACTCTTACATACTAGGACTTGGTGAAAGTAAAATTCACAGCTGCTGTCACCCAATACACAAATTTCCCTTTCATCTTGAAACTTCTTAAACACCCTTTCTCAAAGCAGTCATACTACAGATTCATTTTACCTGCCTTTTCTTTCTGAGCAACAATTCTTACTCCTTCCTCAGTGCAAGCCATTGCATCTTCATTTCTGCAGCTGTTCTGCTACACCACTTTGTCAGTGTGCCACCCTCATCTACATGGATACCACTACATCCTTACTACTGTGATTGCGTGGAACCCATCTACTGTCAGATTTGCAAATAACAATCGCTTTGCATATTACGTAGGATACAGCATCAAGGAATGGCAAGTACCACAAGTGAAGGAAGGAACTGTACTTCTCAACCTTTTAGAATTTCTGCAGCAAGAAGCAATGTCCAGGCTATCAACATCACTCACATCTACAGAAACTGAAGAGGTCTGACCATATTTCATAGCTATATTATAGCTATTATTTCAGCCCAGAAATTCAGGTTGAGTGACCAAATCCAACAGGAATTCTAGTCAGACGACAGGTTCATCTAACTAGAAAATGCACTTACAGTTTGGCAGTTCACTTGTCACCCACAGAAAGACAGATCAGTAAGAAGATTCACTGCCTGTAGAGATGAACACATGAAAACATCCCCAGGGATGCTTCAGGTACCAAGAGTCATTAGGGGCAGGAAAAAAGTCCTTTCTCAGCCATGGTCTCTCACGCTCTTTTCTACCCAATGTATGCAAGCTAGCTAAATTATCCCAGAATTACACTTACAGCAGTACTAAGGAAAAACAGAGCTGATCACCCTCTAGGGTAAAAGGAGCCAGAGAACTTCCATTTGTGTCTCATATCCCCTCAAACAGCATTCTTTCAGTTCAACTTAATCAAACTGACCTTTGAGTTCATAGCCACAGAAGGGAGAAAACCACAACTTAAAAATGAGTTAGAATCAATGGAATGAACAGAAAACAAACAGCAGAATTTGCCATATAAAGATGACCACGCTTGCATTTACTTGTGTCTCAGATTGCCCTCTGGAAGCTCTGACTTAGAGGCAACTGTGACATGAACTAGCCATCCCTGTGCCAAAGCCCACTGGAGATTAATTATACAGTGTTTTTATGGTCTTGTATAATGTATTCCCTGGAAGAAGTATATTCTGTTAGTCATGATTTGGAAAACTCCACGTATTTCATAGATTATAACAGGCTGGAGTTCAGTGAAGTCCTTTTACTTTTCTTTCTGAATAGGTTTCTAATGAAACTAACCAAGCCACGTATCTGCAGATTGTGTACCAGAAATACCCCATTTCCTAAGTGATCGCTCCAGAACCTGCTGAGCCTGTGGGTGGACAACTCCCTCTAACACCTGCAATCATTTGTCTTCTGAACATCCACATCTTTGTCATTTTGATTCTCTCTCTTTGTTGTGCTATTTCTTAACAATAGGCATAAAGTGAGCTATAAAGATACTTCTTCACAGCAGTAGAAATAACGTGTTTAGGATTTTAGGTAATCTATGTTACCCTAGTACAATGCAATCCTTTTTCAATATAGGTGAGTAGACAGACATAGTAACAGGATCAGAACATTGCTTTTTATGAAACACATCCAACTTATTTATATGAAATAATTTCACGTGCACACCTCCCCCTCCCCCCCTTCCCCTGTAGCCCACAGCCTTCTACCTCAAAAATAACTGATACAAGCAAATGTGAATATGAAATAAGATGATGTGATTCTTTGAAGTCATTTCAGGAAATTGCAAGTCTTTCTGAAATGAAACATCCTTGCAAAGTCAATCAGCCATTGCTAGGAGGTCACCAGGTAGCTGTGCTGTGTCAGCCTATTTGCTCACTGGTGCCAGGAGATGCAATAATGCACTGATAGACCAAGTTTAATCACGAGGATCTTTTTTTTTTTTATTTAAAAAAATAAAAAATAAAAATCCACATATACAAAACTCATAATTACTTCAGACTTGCAACAGCTTTTTTGAAGTATTTTCTCATTGGAAAGTCAAGCTGAGCAATGATTCCATGAGTCCTGTCACCTCTTCTATAGACTATTATAACATACAGCCCCAAATTATTGCATTTAAATTCTTGTTCCTGCTCCTCTTGAGATCTGCTATTGACTTCAAGAAAACAGGAAGAGGAATTAAATATGCTTTTTGTTTTATGTGTGCAGCATATTCAAACTAAGCCTACTGGTTTCTAAATTTCAGAAGTTTTCAAACATTTTACATGCTGGCATCCAAATACAATTTGGATGAATAGGAATAGATTCACAATTCGTTTTCTTTCAGGCAAACAAAGAGCTAGATACTAATTCCATGAGAAAAGAAATACCTTTTCAAAAGCAAGAGACAGCAGCAATTAGAACATGGATGTAGACATTCATAAGAAAAAGGGAGAAAAGAAAATGAAATTAAACAGCATTCAAAAATCAAACAAGTTTGAATGTAGATGAATATTCCTGTTTCCAGCAACCTGGTGATGAGGAAAGAAAACATAGAAGGAAGGAAGAAAAAAATATTAAAACAAATCTCCAAGCTTCTTAGTAGTTGGTCAATCTACATTCTTGGGTACCTGCAGTGTTTGGAGACCAAAAGTCTACCACTTGGGAATGCCAACTTATCTTCATGCAGTGATTTTTCCTTCTCCAGTCACATAATTTCCAAATGAGTTCATAAGGAAACCTGATTTGTACCCATTCCAACCATCAAGGTCTCTATGTTGATTTGGAACTAGAAAGAGCAAGACCAAGTACAAATGATTTTTGAAAGATATAACTCAAGGAAAGGGCATCAAATGTTCTGAAAATTTGATTAAATTCTAATGGGAGAAGGAAGTTCTTCCTTCTGATATTTTTCACAGCCTTATGTGAAACTTGGTCTCCTTGGAATATCTAGGTAGCATGTCAAGTCTTTCCAGGTATCCTCTGACTGCATTACTACAGAGAAAAGAAGTAAATCTCAACAAAGCAATTATCTAGTTACTGCTTTAGAAGTTATCCTAATTTCAGAGGAACAGTGTTTCATAGAAGTTGTCATTCATTTCCACACTGATAGATCTCTTAAAGAAGTTATTAAATACATAAATTCTGTATATTATAATTACTTTGACCCCATTTTCTTACCTTTTCCTTCAATAGATATGAAATAATGTGCAGGAACTTTATGAACAATGGTTCCTTGAAGCAAACTGAATTTGCAATCATGTTAGAAATTTAAAAAATCAAAGTCATCCTATTTAGGAAAAAAAAAATGCATAGGTGATTTAGGCAGTTGTCAAATACCACACATCATCTAAAACTTAAACAAATAAACCCACTACGTGAAAGTAGCAGAGTCTGCAGAACAGCCTAGAAACCATTAACAGTTTTTACAAGCAGTATTTTTCATTCTGTGGTCCACCCCTTGATTAGAAAGGTCTCTTTACACCTTGAAGATGAGACTGACTTTTCATGCTCTATTCCACTTCTGAGATCTTTTGTTATTATCTTACAAAAAAAAAAAAAAAAAAAAAAATCATCTGTGCTCTGACTTTGAAGCTTGCAAATAAAGATGACTGTCACCTGTGAAACATTCAACTCTCAGCTGATTCACATGGTTGCAAAGGAGTAGGCAGGCAGCTGCGATAGGTCTGAAACAGAAGGTATCAATAACACTGGAATGAATAGTGCCATGCTTGACAGAGGGCAGTAGGAGATATCTAAGGTGTCCAGATTCTGGAAGAAATAATTATACCTTCTTGTTATCTGCTGAACTTTGGAAATATCACTGAACACAGAAAATCCAGTGAAGACAAGAGACCCCCACTATTTTACTTCAGTTGAGACAGAAGTAAGAACAACCTGTTATTTAATGAAAAATACTTGAAATGTTATACCTGTGGCTGTGGTGTGGGGAGAGTGCAAGGGAAGGACAAAGCAAATGTTAATTGCAAGAGATTGTAATTGAACTTTATCTTTCGCTAAAATCTTAAAGCAAGTCAAAGTTTTCTGACACGGTCCCTATACACACACCAAGCAACTTGATCCTCAGCTCACGTAGAGGAAGATCAGCGGCACTGCAACATTTGCTTCTCATAAGTAGGTAGACTAGTTGCAGTGCATTTACAGAAAGACAGTGAAAAAATTAGAGATTGAAAACAAAAAACCACACCCAGGTGCTAGGAGAGAGGAACGCTAGTGCTGTCTCCCTTCGAGTGGAATGTAGTTTTCAAACAGATTTGGCTGAGTTTAGAGGTCCACTGATGGTACAGCCTCTACAGCCTCACCTCTGGCATAGTGTGAGAGCATTCCTCTTATTCTTGAACCCACTCACCCAGTGAATGCAAAGTTGGACTTAAGAGATGAGTAGTGCAAGTTGCAGGTATTTCAGCTGAAGTGAAAGCAACTGAGTAAACCCAACCCTTGGGATATGAGACTGCATACCTTGGGGAGTTGCCTGAAATCTTGCTTTAGTGTAAGTGCTCATTCACCGTCATTCATTGTAGGCATAATTTTACATATAAATTCAATATTCTTACTGAAGTGATATTTTACACTTCTAAAGTGATTTTCCTAATCTCACTGGAGAGAGGATAATGAAAAAAAAAAAAAGTCAGCAACGATTGCAGTGTTTATTACTTTAAAAAACAAACAAACAAAAATATACAGCAAGGGACAGCAAAAAAACACAGTCCACACAACAAACTCATCACCTTTGGAAATCAATCAAGGGATTTGAAGCTATTAAAAAAAAAGGAGAAAAATTATCCTGAAATCTTTCAAGATAAATTTTTTCATTCCCTACAAAGCTGATCCATTTTTTAAAATGGATGCTGATGACTTGAGGAAGGGCTGGTGTCATGGTTAGCTGGGGTTATAGCTTTGGTTGACTAGAAGAGACCTGGAAAAAAAATGCAAAACAGATTAGCAATGTGCAAGTAGGATGCAGAAAGAGTGCAGAAATATGGCAAAGAAGAGTGAAGAGACCTTTCAAATTAAGAAAAGATTTGACACTCAGTTTGAATCTGCTACTGCAAACATCCCCCATGCCTTTCCCTTGGGAGATTCCACTAGAGAGGACATCATTTTTAATTTCTTCAGCCAAATCACGTTACTCAGCAGTTATCATGTTTTGAGCCCTCCCCAGGAGATGGGGGAACAGGCATTTCACACTATTGATGCAATCCATTTCTGGGCAGAGTTGCCAGCCACTGTGGTTTCTGGGATTCATGCCAGTAGGGATAAGTCTGCTTGTCAGTATAAATCCTGTGTATACATAGGCCATAAACTTGTGCCAGATTTTTTTTTTTTTTTTGGTTTGCCCTTCCATTCCAATTCAACAAAGCTCTCCCAGTAGCTAGAATTTTTTCCTTTTTACATTGAATTGCCCTTGGAAACCACAAGGGTTTATAAGTTCAGGGAAAGAGGAAGAAAAATACAGTGTATTAGAACTAGTTTTGCAGACTCTGAACTTCAGCAAGGGTTCAGGTGGTTTGAAAAAAACCCAAACTCCACAGGAATCCCTCAATCCTACTCAGAACGCAAACCTGGCAGAGCTGCGTTTTATCTGATGTTACCCCCCACCTGGTGCAATTTTTCTTTCCTAAATTTTTCCAGAGAACCAGGGTCAGGATTTTTTTTGGTGCCAAAAGCTGGATTTTGTACTTACCACCCACACAGAAGAATCTGTTTGCATATGGTATTTATGCCACTTTTGCGTGACATATGTTTGCGTGTCTAACTCCCAGAATGGGAAGTCTCAGGCAATGGGTAGGAGGAACAGCAGGCCAAAGCCTTCTGCTTTTGAGTGGAAGAGTTATGAAGCTCCAAATGCTTTCATTTTTGTTTTTCCGAAGAAAAGGATAAACAAGGGCAAAGTGCAGAAGGAAGAGGCACTGGTGAGTAGGACTTCATATCTATTGTGTGCATACACAAGAATGAATACGTGTGTGTACACACACGCATAGCCATACATACGCACTCCCATCTTATTCGTAAGAGGCCAGTCACAAGAGCTCAAGATTTCTTTGAGACCCAAATGTTACAGAGGAATGAATACAAGAAAAAAATTTCCAAACTAGAGATAGTTCTGAACCATATTTACCACTGATTGCAGTAAACTCTCTGCCTTCTCATAGACATTTTAATGGCAGCATTTTTTTTTTTTAATTCCAATACAATGCAGGGGGGAGATGAATAGGAAAATACATATATTTCACAGAAAACTAACAGCCTATTTTTTCAAAGAAAACAGTTAACTAATTTTATGAGTAGCTTCAAATAAATGTGACCATGGTCGATTCATTCCAGTTGTTAAAAGACAATTTAAGTGTTAGGGAAGATGGCTTACACAGTGCACCACTCTCTCTGAGTGCTCCTGGCCTATGGCCCAGTTCATAAGCACATACATGCATTTTTAATATTATCATCCTGAGGCAGTCTTCTAGCATGACTATTAGTATCAGCAAAGCTAAACAGTGTGTTTACTGGGTGATCAGAGGAACTAACTATACTCTGCCCTCCAAAACAACCAAAGCTAAAGGAAATCTGTCAGATCTACACACCTTTCCATAAGCCTTTTGTGCCTTATATTGCCAGCTATGCTGTGGTGATAACCACATTTGATTGCAGGCTATAATGGTAAATAACTTAATTACTGTGATGCCCACAAAACTAATGTGGAGTGGGCATGAGTTTTTAAGTAAGATGTCTTGAAGCCATTTTGTCTCATATAAGTTCCAGTCAAAATTACCATCAAAAGACTGAAACTTGTGAAACAGAAGCACTGTTGTTGAAACAGAAGGCTATGTTGTAAAACTTCTGCTATTAACTACCAAAGTGGAAATGTAGCTGTATTAAGTGTCCTGAGGTCAGCATTGAAAAGCTTCAGAAAACATTTGTGAGAGCAGAAAAGTGTGTGTTGCAAATCAGTTGTGATGGGGAAAGCTTCCAACCACCTCCCTGCAAATCATCAGCAAGGCAGTAGGGCAGCAGAGGAGGAGGGGAAGCAATCAAGTCCTTGGTATATACCAGTGTTAAGAACATTTATTAAGTGAGCTTTATTTCCTTCCCCGCCACCTGCACCACGAACATCAGAGAGGCATGTGATAAGCCAGGCCCCCAGAAGAACTGCCTGTCACTTGCTACAACCTGATATTTCAGAAATATTTGAAAGGGAAAAAACATACAGTCAGGACTGCCTAGGAATCAATATGGAGTAAATGCATTCCAACTCAGTCCTCGCTCTGCACAGTGTTTGATCTAGGATGTTTGAGTAGCTGATCTGTGCCACTTGTGTCAAGATAGCATTATTCATTAAAGCTAAACAGAACAAACACTTCCCACGATTGTCCCCAAGGCTGTTCTACACAGAGTCTATTTCATGGAGTAAAAGAGAAAGTGGAAAATTTCAGAGCAAGGCCAGGGTATGCACCTATGCAGGCCTGGCACTGGTGTAGCTGAAAAAGTTGAGGAAGGTGATTCTAAGAATAGGAAGAAAGATGTTGGGAGATATGAGAAGTAATTTCAGGCAGGCAGGAGATATGGTGTCCTTGATAAGTCAATCCGAAGAGAAGACTGAGCAGCCACCCTGCTTCATGACCTGGACAGGAAATTGTGGCAGACAGGTGGAGACCCAGTAATCTTCACAAACTTGCTCCACCATTTCTTTCCCAGCTCACCAACACATTCAGTCTCCTGTCCCAAGTAACCCACTCCCCAAATTCTCTGAACCCGCTCTTAACTTTCCACAGGTCTCCTAGTACTGTGCGTCTTTTTGCCTGAAAAAAAGACAATCCTCACAGCAATGTATTCTGCTTATGAGAGTAGATCAATCTGATGGCAGGCACTAGGACTGCAAATCCAAGAAACAGATTTGTGCTAGGCCTGTTTGCATATTCTGTATGTTTTTCATTTTAATTTTCCAGTAACAGCTATAAACCTCCACATCAAGATGAACAGAGCTATTTCCCCTTAAAATACCACAACATCCACATCTTATTTCTGGTCAGAGCATCAGGTGGACAAGTGTCTGAGATTATTATTCTTTCTGTCACATCACCACAGTTAACTAGGGGACTTCCACAACCTGTCACCCCTGTGTGTGGCTGAAAGTGGAACTAACAGTATGAGGATAGGAGTGGGATTCAGCACCTGGAATTAGACATGACATAAAATCTAAAATGAGTCAAATTTATAAATCACCTGTCCACTTTCTGTCATTCTACTTGTTTTCATCAGGTTATGACAGTCCCACTCCTTTATCTGCAGAATTTTTTACGTTAGAACTATTCAGCACAGAAGTATTAGCAGATAAACACATTATTCAATACGTTTTTCTTTTTTTTAATTGCTGCCTCAAATCTATTGCAGTAGCAGATGTAAATACTGGAAGGATACATGACTAAGTAGGTAGCTGCCTTGTGGTCAATCCTTTTGGACATTTTTCTCCAGCCTTAAAAATGGTATAACCACATTTCATTTAGTGGGAATACAAAGCCTTTGCCAAACTTACCTTGGAGTCATTCCCCAAATGGCATGGATAGTGTGATCCCACTGGGTAGGACTAGAAGCTCTAAGCTGGCTCTGCCACCAATCTATTAATTAGGATGCACAAACCTGCTTTCAAGTCATAGAATATTCCATCTCCTCTTCTGTTGCTTATCTAGAAGCTGAAGGTTCTGCTGCTTACACATTATGTTATCCCACTACAACACAATCTCTGACACCCTCAAGAAAACCATTTTGTACTGTAGCTTCTTCTCTACAGTCACAAATAAGCAGTGGAAGATTATATTGTTTCAAGAGTTTCAGGCACCAGAGCATCTTCCAGTAAACAACAGTTCCATGGACTGGCTAGTGAAGTCTGTGCACCTTAGAACAGCATCAAAATTTTTCTACTGTTGCACAGATCATGGACTGGAGAACATCAAAGACGTTTAAAGGCAATTTCACCATTGTCTTTAAATCAATCTATTTTATAGTTTAAAAGCTATTCGATTATGCATTTTTTTTCTATCCAGCTGTAGTGAGATTGGGTTTATGCCATTATCATTCTTAGATTTGCACGCTCTCCATTTGCAAGTGAGCATTCCACATGAGTGGGAGGTATTTTAGGTGGGGCGAGGACAATATCTTTCTTTCTATTCCAGAGCTTGCCAACAGAAGCATATGTAGTCTGGGTGGATTCCAAAAGTCTCTTGAGCATATGGAACACCAGTTTACAGTGTGCTCAGACCTCCCGCTCGACTTGGTATGTTGGCAGAACTCCCACCACAAGCACCCCATTTCACAGTCAAAATCCTTTCTGCCATTATGGGTATCAGTCAAAGCACCCGTAACTTGCACGTAATACCACAAACATTTTTGTTCTACAATTAATGATGCAGGGAGTTATATACATCCATTTTTAAATTACAAAGCATAGTGGAGAAGTGCTGCTGTTACTTCTTATTTTATGGTAGTGCTGACAGTGTTAACTTCAACTTTGCAAGCATAAATGAATCCAAGAGGTATTCATGTGCATGAAGCTCACTTCAGACAGGTGCTGGACCTTTGGACGTGAACTGCAATGTGATCAGTTTGAAAACTTTTAATAAATGAAGCTAAACAGTTCTCAATGACACCAAACTTGGAAAAGGAAAACACACAATTGGCAGATTGGTACACTCTCCAATCTGTCATCCAGCATTTAAAGTGGAGTCTGTGTATTACATGTACCGAAGTGACCTTGAAGTCACTCAGCAGTAGACGGACATTAGCCAATGAGGTGGGAACATTCATACTTCTATCTCATTTTTCCCAACAGTTTTTTCTCCCTATGATTGTTCACTCTTCTGACAGCTCCCAGAATGTAGTGTTGAAAATATCACTTCAGGGTTGAATTTCATCCCATAATTTCATCTCTGCACAGCGAAGTCCCTATCTGCAGATACTGCCAATTAGCATTCCTCCGTGAAATCAGACAGACAGCATTGATGTACTCCAAATGAAAAAACACAGCAATCTTCCTGACAGTGCTCATATGCTGAAGAATAGCCCATTAGGTTTAAAGAAAGAATCAAAGTAGTATCAATTGCACTAATATTTTTTTTCCCCGTGAGTACTTCATATTGTAGCCTGCCACAGCTAAGAAAGAGCATCAGCTGGTACTGGGGCTGCATCTGGGCTGGTTCTTCTATTATGGCCCTCTTTTGTGTTACAAAAGGCACACTGGAGTCTGTTTTTTGAAAGACTGAAACTATTTTCACAGCTGAAGTTACAGCAACTATTTAAAAGTGGGAAATGAAGAAAATCATCTTATTACTTTCCCAAGGCCCAGGATTATACCCTTTTTGCTTTTCAAGGATTGTGGATTTTTTTTATTGGTTCCTATTTTCCTACAGCCTCTGGTTTTGCATAATTTTCCCCACTGTCTCCTATATTTTGTCTTCTTCTGGCACTCCAAATATAGTGGTCCCAAACTTCTACCCTTTTTTCCTTGAATTATACCAATGTAGAAGTTGCAAATGGCAAATGTTTTATTTTCTGGATAGACTGAGGGAAACTATCAGACTGCTTTGGCCTTGGGTCTAGTGGCCACTAAAAGCTGTTTGGAGAAAGGGAATTCACTTGAAAATGACATAGATAGAAATAACCTGGACTCTTACATGGGTAACACTGCAGCATGTCTTTTCTTTACCTTTTTGACTCATATTGTTTCATTGCTATTCTCTGTCTCAGACTTCTCATGAAAGATTCTGAGTTTTACTATTTGTTTCCTTCCCCTAATTACATCAAAATCCTGAGACTGTACATGTTCAACTTGGCCTTCTATTACATTCATTTTTTTTTTATTAAAAAAAAAAAAAAAAAAAAGTACGGAAGGTTTTGGAAGTTCATGAATAAAATAGCACTTTGTACTTGCAAAGCTCTGCTCCTAAGAGGTTTACAAGATCTTTCAAAAACATTAATGAATTAAGACTTATTATAATACCATGAGTGCTGAAGTGTGATACAGTCCTTCGGTTAGGAGATAACAGCTTGGAGAAATAGCTCACTATATTTTCCTGTGTCTCTGGGCAAATCATTTAGTACCAGGCCCATAAAGATACAGAGGCTATTAATTCCCCATTGAAACTTGTGGTAAGTTAGACACTAAAATAGAAGCTCAGCTTTTAAAGACCTCTGTGGATCTCAGCTAGTTCACGTGAAAAATGAAAAAACGCAAAAAAGTTGTGGGTAATAGGAACATAAATACATGGATAAATGAGTAAGAGACATTCACAACCCAAGGCACTCACAGGTTCTCACTGCCAAAAGCAAGGAGACAAACCCCATCCTAGTCACAGAAGACAGAAGGAAAGCCAAGAGCAAGTGACTGGCCATCACAACAGAGGTTTGGAAAACCCGTTGCCCTGGAAAACACAGTAGTCTCCTGCTTGGCTGTCAGGCTCTTATAAGGTGCAACATATAAGGTGCAACATCTCTGTAACTTAATGTAACTTTTCTTCTTCTATGTTGTGAAAAATCAAGAAGTGAAAGTCATCCTTGCTGTCAGCACAAAAAGAATACATACCCCTCTTGCCTTTCACCCAAACAGAGTACTGCCACTACTCAAAGACACTCTAGCTGTGCCCTGTGGACTGCTGTTTCTATGGGAGGCAGTCTTCTCAGCCCAGTAAAGCAAACCAAAAAATTTGATTTATGTACTTATATATGCCACCAATGCTATAATGTTTAGAGCTGCTGCAAAAAGAAAAATGGGAGGGTGAAGGACCAATACAAGAAACACTTCTGACTGAGGTTTGATGAGACCCTTGCAGAGTCTGGGGCAACAGGATCATTTTATTACATTTTCCTTTTTCATTATAAATGTTGTTTCTGAAAACTGTCTGTGCTTGCTGCTCTCCAAGCTTCTATCACAGCAAGACATCCATGAACTATGGAAAATAGGCAACGCATCCAATATGAACAAAAGAAAATGAACAGAAAATGGAAATGGTAATACTATGCAGGCAGTCAGTTTTGGTTGACGATGATGAGAAGACAGTTAGTTCGAAATACTTTATTTTGCTATATTACAACAAAATTTATTCTGTGTCCAACTGGAACTTTAACACCCCCAGCCCCCAGATTTGGTTATTTTTCTCTTTTACCTGCTGTACTTTGTTTTAAGGATATTGCACATGAGCATAATCAATACAGCCTGTGATGAGGTAGTAAAAAACATATTTAAAAGCTTTGCTCGTTATCAGATTTTGCACAATATGGGCGACACAAGGCTGCTATATTAAGTACTTGCACTGGTTTTATCTAGACAGGTCATATAGAAAGCACAAAGTGCCTCTCAGTCTACAGTTTTCTTGCTTTACGTTAAGGACTTGCGTTTTGCCCTATTAGTGACCTAGCCTTTTTACTTAACACCATACAATATGCTTTCAGAACGCTGAAATTCAAGCTTGAAGTTGTGTGAAAACCTTTAGCTCATGTTCCTATTCATACCTACAAACACACATCCCACTAGTTGCTAGAATTGGCACCATTCACCATGGAGTTACGTGGCTGTCTAGAGACAGAGAAAGTAGAAATTGCCTTTGCTGTCAGCTTTACATTCAAGGCTTTGAAAGCAGCAGAAATGTATGTAAATGTTAACTCATCTGGCCTTCTGCCCCAACCAACAGTAGCTCATCTGACTGAAGTAAATTCTCTGAGATCACGGCAAAGCAAATTCTGTCTCCAAATTGCCAAGGCACTACTAATAAACTAGACAATCCCACTGTCATTTAAATTCCTCTGTTCTTTAAGAACTAAGACATAAAAACACAAACCCATTCTGTAACATTGCACAGTAAATTACAGTGATGTTTGTGTAGTGAACTGCAATGCATTTGACAAATACTGTGATTTTCCAAGTGCCAGCAACCATATTGCAGTCTCATTGCCTAAAGGCTTTCTAGGTCTTCTGTGTTCCATGGACTGTTTTTTTTTTTTTTTTTTTCATTCCATGTTTGTACAGTTCTTGACACAGTGGGACCTAGCTGAGTAACAAGGGCTTGCAGGTGCTACTGCAAGAGAAATAGCAAGTAATGATAAAGTGCATACACAGATTAAAGTTATTGAACTTGTAAATAAAGTCCGTTCTGTACAGACTGTTCTGCATCAGAGCTAACCTGGGAGTCAATATGTGACGAACAGTCCCCGTGGAGCTTCTATATTTTATCTAATACAGCATCTTATCCTTCAGCCATGAGCAACCCTTCATCAGAAAAAACTCCCAAATAAGTTCAAACTTCTTTTGATTTTTTTTAAACAATCACATTATTATTGCCATAATGTTCCCTAGTGCCTGCCATTTTGAACTCTAATGATACTACCAAAGTGATCAAAGGCACAAAGCTAAGTACACTCTGGGGAAAGGAATGTGTTTCCCAGCTTCCCGCACCACACCTTTTAATCCCCTGTTGTCTTTTATTATTGAAGTCAGCCATTAGAACAGCCAATGCTGTTCTGAACATCATCTCTCATAGTGGTGATTAATTCTATTTTTTTTTTTTAAACCATTCAGTAAAAAGTCAGAGAGCAAAAATTTACTTAAACAATAATGTTGCAACTCCCATCTTCCTAACACATACTTGTGTGGATGTCTGCATTTCCACCTACTTTTAAACGATGACCAAATCATTTTCCTGCAGCTTCATAAAATGGCATACATCACATGCATGTGTGTACATATGTGTTGTGTTGATATAAAAACAAGGAATGGAAAGCAAACACATGCTGGGGCAGAGTGCTACATGTTTCAATGTCAACAGACTGTATGTGATGGTCACTGAATCACTCCCTGTAATTTTAGTACTCTACAAAGTGACATTGACAAATAACTATATTAAGATAAACCCCTCCCTTCTCACTGCAGTTAAATCACACAGAGAAGACAGTCCAACTCATCAAAACTCATGAAGCTGTTGAGCTAAAGCAAGGGCCCAGTCCTCAACATATATAAATCAATATAGTTTCATCCATTTTAAGATGAGATGCATAAATTCACTCCAAAGAAACACAAACCGAACACGTTTCTCCTACAGTTTAACCAGTAAGTCTCAGCTGAAAGCTATCCTAATTGGGCTTACACATTATTTTTACAGTTTAGCCTCAGCTTGATATTTCATTCTAGAAGGAAAGAAACCTGCATAACAATCTCATGGAAATCAGCAGCAAATATATTGGGACTGAGGCAATAGGGGATCTCTATCAAAGGAGGCAGGTAAAAAAATAGCAAAACAAGAACTCAAGCAAAACCAAGAGAAACACATACACACTTACAAAAATCCCCACATGGTCACCACTCTTTTTGGGTTAAGAAGTACTCAGAGTCACCATTTTATATGGGCATAGTCAATTGTATTCTGACTAACCCTCTGAAACTGAAAGCTGTAAAATATAGGCAAATATACTGCTCATATTCAATTAAAAAAGAACCTAAGGAGACTAATTTTAAAGCACTAATTATTTTCTCCTGTGGAAACCAGAGAATAGCTGAACAACAAATTATTATACAACACCCTAACAAAGGTTCATAATGAAATTGAAAAGATTCATATTTCATGTATGGGTCCAGTAAGTCCTCGTTTGTCAAACTGATCACAAAAGTCAATAGATCAGAAAAACTAGTAGAATCCCTGTAAACATAAACTAAATGCTGTAGCCCTTTTTTCTCTAGGCACTTTGCATTACCAGAACCCCCAACAATAAATATAGGGAATGACAGCATTAAGTGAGCTTTGTAGCTTCCCTGTGTATGGACACTGCCCCAGCAATACGTAACATGGATATATTCAGTATCTGATAGAAGAATTATTAGCTCAAAAGAAAGGCTAGAAAAAAAATCAGACCAAAATGCACTTAAGCAGGATTAGGTAAGGGAGAGAACCCTGGGCACTTCACAATCATAGGCTCACAACCTTCATTAATCACAAGAGCAGAAACACACAGTAGAAGATTAATTGTTCATGAAACCAAAGCTTGGCCAAAATGTTAAATAATACAGAGCTGTAGCCCACGCAGTACCAAACCAGTACAAGATGCATATGATTCTATAGGCTATTTGTGAGAAGATAAAAGAAAATGATGTCCCACTGGAAACTAATGAAAATTAATGAGGCTGGGAGTATTCCTATGGCTGAGACGGTGTTTTTTTTCTTTTTTTTTTCTTATTTTTACAAGATGGATTGCAAGTGTGCATGAGCAAAACACACAGTCATTTTTATACTCTGCAGACTTATATGCATTGGTGTGAGATGTAAAGAGATAAGCCAGGTTGTAGCCATGAACCTCTAATCAAAATGGGACAATGTATTTTAACACTTGTGTGCATTTACATTGCATTATATAAATCTCCACAGTATTTCACTGCAGGTCTCTGCTGCTGTTTCCCCTATTTCTATGTGATTCATTATAAAACCAATAAACTATCCAAACAAAACAAAAAATATAAAAGCAATTTTCTTTAGCATATGTTTTTTCATAGCAGCTTACAACCACCATTACTTTTCTATTCCCCACCCCCCCTTTTGCTAACTGTGCCCCCTCCCTTTTTCCAGTATTATTTCCAGTTAAACAGAAATCAGCTGGGCTTCTTTATCTTCTGGTTGCTTCCTTATTTATACATATCAATAACATTCCTAAAACTCCAGAAACAGCGTTTCTTTGGTTTGTAAATACTCTATGTGAATGTAGTCTTTGCAAATTGTTGAAGTTGTTAAAAGGATTTCAAGCATGGAAACAATAGATAAAATACAAACAACATTAAGATACTGCCTTCTCCTCCCCCCTACCTTACCAATATTCCTCACAGCTGACTGAAGAAATTCATCTTCTGTGTAGCATGTTCAACACTTCACTGGAGAAGGCCAGTAAGGATGTCAACTATTACATTGAAAGGAATCCACAGAAAAATTGACTGATACTCCAAAATCTCATTTCACTGAAGCCATTCATCAACAATCAACTGATAACAACCTTTGGTCATTACTGTTCTGTCCTGCATTTGCACACTACTTCAAGTAAGACATTAAATCCACCTTCTAGTCAACAGAACAATTTGAAGTTCTCTACTGAAGACGCACAGGATTAAAGCAAACCATACGTAGCCAACGTTTTCTAGAAGAGATTCAAAAGAACTGTAGTGACCCTACAACACTAATCTTGAAAAATACAACATCAAAACATGTTTATTTATGTCCTTCAGAAAGTAAGTTGAATTGTCCTTCAATAGTAACTCACTGAATTGTTGCTGCCTTCTATGCTAAGTCCTCACTGGAATATTATGTAAGAACGGACAAACTTTTGCCCTGAACACAAAGAATGTTACAGCAAGAAGTAAAAAGTCTTACCAAAAAGAAACAGCAGTGAAGAAACCAGCCTTAACAACACGTTGAGAGCCACAGGTGATTATCTGCCAAATTTAAAGTCACACCCAGTGCATAAGGCATACTAGGTAAATTGTACCACTTCTGTTAATGATTCCAATTACATCAGCAATAGATCCTCCAGTGAGGAATTTCATTTTTAGGTAGCTTTCTAAAACTGGAGTTCGTTCTTTGGGACTAGGGTTTAAAAACAAAAAAACCAAAAAACAAAAAACCACTATTTTAGGTTTAGAAACTTTTACACTGTGTTTTGATCCCAAGAGTGAAGCTACAAATTCCAGACTTGTCTCTGGCTACCTCCTTATGGATGTAAATTTACTACAAGACCTAGTAAGCTGTAGTCTCTGCAAGTATCTTGTTCAATCTTTGCAGTAGGAGGGCTGGGGAGCACATGGGCTCTGAAGTCAGGAGCAGCAATGATTGTAGGCACCTGAGAAGACAACAAGACTATTACAGAGGCACTTGTCTCTGTAATAGTTACCAAAATCTGCAAAACCACAAGACTTGTTACCCAAGATATGTAGGCTTGTTTTCCCTCAAAAGTCACAAAGCACTGATAAAGTGGAAATTCTTTTTGTTTGTTTGTTTGTTTGTTTTTATAAGTACTATTTAAATGTCCTTGAGTATTCAGCACATCTGGATGTAGCTAGCAGATATGCTACAAGACCTAGGAGAAATCCATACATTTTTGGGATGAGAGTTGGAGGCCAAACAAATCAATCTGGGTAAGGGCTCATAACACAACACATGAAACAGCTATTTATGCAATGGAATCTCATACAAAGAGCCTTGGAGAGACAATGTGTTTCTCCATGTAAGGACATGAGTTTTGGTCTTGTCTGCATGTCTTGATCTGAAGGCAGCTCTTTATTAGACTACACACTACACATGGGCTACAGGCACTTGGACTAGGAAGTCAAAGGTAGTGCTAGCATCCCTTCTTTGTTACTGACAGCAAAACTAGCATTTTGTTTTACATGCACTCATATACATAGTTTAGATGTACCAGAGATGTACCAGTGACTTTTTTTTTTTTTTCTCTCCATTGACCATGGGGTCAAATCTAAAGGGAAAAGTTTGAAAGTTGGAGACAGATCATTCAATTAGAGTGGACAAGGATGAATGGAGTAAAAGTGACCTTCTTACTAACAATCCAAGAGATTGCCATATTTACTCAGTTCAGCAGAGCAAATGATGGCAAAAAGAGGACCAGATTCTCTGTCAGAGCACAGTAGCATCACTCCACTGACTACAATATACTTTAGCATAATAGTGGTGTAGCTGGACTCTAATGGATTGCTGCCACATTACACTACTAAGGATCTTTACCACAAGAGAAATTAAAACACTGAGTAATTTAACAGTACTAGTTTCATTTTATCCTGATTTTGCTGGTGTGTAAATGTTTTCAAACACACAATGCTGTTGACAATCAGTATAGTACATTTTGCAATAGAGCACTTATAGACTTATAAAATGCATCAGACATTAAGACAGGTGTGTTATATTGATAAATATGTTGACCAAAATTAAAGTGACACCAGTAATATATATGAAAGAAGAAGAGCTGCGTGCTGGGTTGGAAATATAGCTGGAAAGGCAGAGGTGAATTACTGTGCAAGAGAGATGGCATGAAGCCAACTGTCTCTGGATAATAGCCTTTTAGGTATTTGCAGATTAACTAGGTACTTGGAGGAGTAATACAGACCTCCTTCCTCTCCCCAGCTACAACACATGGCAAATAAGAACTGCAAACCCATCTGACTTTTCTGGTTTGCTTTGATGTAAGACACCTTCTCCCCAGATGTGGTCCAGTCAAACTGATATCTTATTTTGGATATAAGGGTGGATAGAAGAATCTTTTGTGGTCCATATGAAACATGGATATAAAATATTAAAAATATATAAAATATTTTGACTTAATAATTTTTGAGACAGTTGTGTCAATTTTTCAACAAAAACAAAACAACCAAATCCTAAAACACTTGTTTTAAAATATTGCAGCTTTTCCATATGCTAATCAGTTTCTAGCCTAACCTGTTCTCTGAATTTAACCTGAAACCAGAAGGAGTTTGATCTCCCTGATATTCATCTTTCTATGAATTTGTCAAGAAAAAGCAATCATTTATATTTTGTTATGAAGACATCAAAAGGAGAGGAATGACACAGCATTCATAAGGATTGTATGCTATGGAAGTAAAAAGAGGGATTTCTAAAAAAAATGTTACCGAACATGACACATACTAGTTCCTCTGGCATCAAGTAATAAGAACAGAGAGAGAGACAAAAGCCATGTATAAGTAGGTGCTTTGTAGCCATCAGTTCAGATTACAGCATGAAAAATAGTTCACAATAAATAACATCCAAGGACTCTCTAGGAAAAGTAAAAGGTACATAACACAAAGAAAGATTTAGAGATAGAATCACGCTCAGACTTAAATGCATTCATCATGTTCATCGTTCACTGAAACTCCCACAAACTCCTGAAGTTTAACTGTGTCCTCAACCCAAATTTCCCTTACTGCTGTTAAAACGCCATGTTTGTTTGTATTAGGTGTCCTCAGATGACCAAATCTTCTACAAAAACAATTCGGGACCCCTGGGGCACCTCATGCTTTCCTGTGCGTGCAAGAGGAGACAGTCACCATGTCATCTTGGGGAAGCCCATGGGCTACAGAGAACCTTCTGGAAGAGGCTGAGTGGCCACCCTCAGGGCTGAGAGGAGGTGCAAGCAGTAAAGGGAGTGGGCTATGGTGGGAGGCAGAACCCATCCTGCCTTCAGGGGCAAAGTCTGTCCTTCAAACCTAGGCCCCTCACCCTGAGGAAAGCGCAGGGACTCACTGACAAGAGTTCTCTGCCACACGTGTGGTAGAGGGCTGTTTGAAATTGTTTTTGAGTCTCTCACTGAGCCTGTATCACCTGCCAGGGCCATTTATTTCACTTTCTGAGAGAAATGTCATCTTCCAGCTTATTTTTGTGCTTCAATGTATCACCTGAGGGCCTGGAAATCTCTCCTGAGGCAGTTGTGCCTGTCAAGGCTGGTCAAGCCAGGCTGCGGCCTGCCTTAGAGCAGCAAGGAGCCTCCCTGATAACTGAGTGGCATCGTGAGGGTTGCCGTTTACCACATCTCTCCGTTGCAGGGACTGCAGCCACAATTTACACCAATGTAACAGGAATGCCTCAGACCATGCCTAATGTGCTCCATGCTCCAGAGTCCAAATCCCTGCTGCACAGGCTGGGATGACAGACTGTGTGGGCTGAGGAAGGAGGGGTGATGCACAGCGCAGGGACAATTTGACGAGGAGAAGGAAGGGCCCTGATGACGTCCTCACAAGTGCTGCGAGCAGCTGATGCATCAGCCTCTGACTAGCACTTCCGCAGCCCAGATGGCGTGGGGGAGAGCAGACGCTGTGTGATGCCTTGTGCTGCTGGAGAGGGTCATCCCTTCTACATGCTTCTGGGTCTGAGGAGAAAAGGTGACCCCAACTGGGGCTTGTTTCACGGCTGGCAGCGGACCAGCGACTGCTCTCTGGATCCGCTTGTCTGACTTCAGTTTCAAGCAAAGCAGTACTAATTTGCTTCATCTGATGATCAGTCTCATTATGCACGCTGTTCTCCTCTTAACTTCCTTGAGTCATGTTTTACAATGTGAAGTCCCAAATCCTTTCTGTTCCTCTTTTGTATGTGTACATACACATCTGTCCAACTAGGCAGATGCTGATTTAGCAGAGTTGGGAGTAAAGAAGAAAAAAGAGAAAGAAGTACCTTTGATATCAACTTGGTGCACCCCAGCTTGTTTTTCTTGGGCCAGAACAGAATGGAAACCACAAAAGACCCTGAGAGTGAGCCAGGGCCAAATCATGGGAGTATCTCGACATACCTGAGAGTAATCCAAAAACCTCCATGTACTTAAAAATCTCCAATGTTCCATTCTCCACATCATCCTCAGATTACCAGTTTTAGTGTTTTATTTGTTTTAGTGCTTTATTTATCTTCATTGCTGGAAAACGTTTCCCTATGTCTAACCATAAATTCACTTGTAAGAATTACACGTTAGTCCTTTCGTTATTCACTGGAGTTGTGGAGAACGGTTTATTTCCTTTATTTTTACTGCTTCCAGTAAAATGTTGGTTGTGTCTGTACGATCAGGTCCTCAGTCCTAGGGCTGCATGTACAGGCTGGCTGTGTCCTGACTGGCGGCAACCACCCCTTTTTGTGGCCTTCGGTTCCCCAGGGAGGCCACCCACATGGACAAACATAGTCCAGCCTCTCTCAGTAGTAGCTCCTGCTGCTGTCACAACACAAAGGCAACACAGAGCAAGCATTACCTGGGATCCTGAGGACAATTATGTTTTGCTCTGTATGTGTCATGCAGAATGGTAGAATTTGCTTCCATGCAAAATGGCCTTTGCTTTGTATTATCCAAAAGTCCTTGAATTAATCTCATTCTCTTGGTTTGTGTACAAAGGTACATCTGTAAATATTGCTTAAGAGAACATTCCTTATCTTCAGAGTAGTAGAGTTGCAATATTTTATTTATTTATTTATTTTTAATTTTATGAATATTGAATATAACTGCTTATGAATCTTTTGTCTGTATCATGTGATAGTGCAAACTCAGGCAGGCTTCAGAAAATTATGCACCCTCATTGTGCAATCATTGTAAAAATAGTTCTTAAATTGAACACAAACACTTTATGCATATGATGGAGGTATTATATTATGGTTACAGTCCTTTCTGCTAAAAGATTATAGCTAGGAAAAGTCATAGAAAGTTTTGCTAACTGGAAGCATGTTTAAGAAATGTACGGTAGTGCTATTAACTAAAATTGTTATCCTTTTTTTTTTAATTTATGCAATTTTTATCTGATCAGTCTGTAGTAATTTATATAGATACAGCTTTTGGATGTCTGTTTTTGTTATTAAATAATAACAAAAAATCCTCTTACATAAAAAGTCAGTTACCTGCAGGAAGAGGTTCCTATTAACATATATTGAAAACAGAAGGTCTAAGGCCGAATCTCTGTGAAAGATCACCAGCTTCAGCACAGTGCTCCTTGTCTGCTCTCATGTCATAATGCAGTGGGAGAAGAAAGGCAGTGATATTTTCTGACCCAGTCAAGGGTGTGTTGACCTTGTACTGTGTTGATGAACAGGACTTTGGAAGACTACATGAAAGCATCTCAATAAAAGTGCATTGTTTAAAGGAAAGTTACTTTATGAACACATGAGAATTTTAAGATCCCATATGCCAAGGAATAATTGTTCTTGATTAAAAATAAAAAAAAAATAAATAAAAAAGGTGTGTTTATGGCCTGGAAATTTATGAACCATTAGAAATTAAAGCTCACCAGGCAGTTTAATTTTCTTCCTTAATTTGGCTACCTCTAAGCTCAAGATCCCCTAACCTTTCTTCAAATACTGCAACTCATCAGCCTGTGAAATAATTAGGCTGATTTTCTGGGGATGTCAAAGACATGTTTTTTCTTGAACCACAAGTAATGAATTAGTACACAATCTTGTAAACATTTCCGTCCTGTGGCTTCTGTTAGCAGTTATATGTGTGGTTTGAAAAAAAACTCTTAAAATATTAACTTAAATATAGTAAAATAATCACTATATATGTCACTATAATAGTCACTTATAATGCTGAAATTGCTTCTAGATTATTATTATTATTTTTTTAATTACTTTTCACTTGTGCTTTGATGAAGCTGTCTAGATGGTAGGACCATGCACAACACAATCCCTTCAATCTGTAGGCATTGTCTGTGGAAATGGGAGAAACATAATGTAAGCAAAACAACCAAGCCTGTACCTGGGGCCTGAACTCTGCAGCAGAGTCCTAAAGACCTATGTAAACCCTCTAAAAATTGCTTGAAATGGGTTTGAATAGCATCTATGTCTTTCTGGTGTTGGTGAAGTATTAAATTCACTAAAAATGAAATTCATCTATGCAATCATGAATAACTGTAAATATAACCTGTAGAATCACCATTGTAAATCTACAGATGCCACATGCCTTTTTAAGGCTGCACTTAACCCGTTTGCCTTTAGGGTACATTGCGCCCTAAAGAGGAATTGTAAATAACTACAAATATTAACTTCAGAAGCCCAGTTTTAAGACCTGTATCCATCCAAACAGAGAAGAAGAGCACTATCATTTGACAGACAGTGTTACAGCCTAACATTTTGTAAATACTCATACTGCCAAGAATGCTTGGTAGAAATTGAACATGTGAGTAAAGCTGAAAGAAAAAGACATCTGAGGAAATTGTATAAAATTTGCAGTGAAACAAGGTCACGTTAATCAGTTAATCACTTTCTTCTAATTACTATTATCATGTTTTGTACCATTTCTGATACTCGGTCTTTCAGTATAGCAGCAGTCACCAGTGCTGGATTGGAACATGACTATTCAGTGCACAGGAAACTGGTGCACATGAAAAGACAGATGTGAACATGCATACATGTACACGAACGATTTCCCATTAAAATCAATATTGGATCTCCTGTTATTAAATCTGAGTATCAAAATTCACTCAAGGCACGTTTCTGTAATCCCAAGCAACAAGACTGTTCACAGGGTGCAATGAAACAGCTAGGAGCATCACTAGTATTGATTAATGCAATAGGACTGAGGGCAGAAATTAAGCTGGGGATAGGGGTCTCCATTAAAAATGTTTATTGCCAAGTGCTCATATATCACTTCAGTTCCTCTGTAGATCTGAAGAAAAAAGAAAACAACAACAACAACAAAAATATTAGAATTTTCTTCAGGGATGAAGAAAGTCATTTAGCTGACGTGTTCATCACAGAAATTTTGCTTCCTTTCTTTACTCCAATCTTATTTAGGGTGCTAAGAGTACTAATAAAACCTGATAGAAGTACCAGTTTGGGAAAATAGTTAAGTAGGTGCTTAACACAAAACAACACTTTAAACAAAATATATACTTTTCCAGTTCAGCATTCAGTAGTCTGAATCTCAGAGTGGGAAAACAATCTCTGTTATGATATCTCAAGTTGGATACATCAAAATAGCTCCCCCTGCCACCCTTTGTATTCTTCTTATCCCACCAAATTAAATAACTTAGCCAGCAGCTCTACCAGGTTGTAATCAATTCAGGAAAACATCCCATAACAAAGAACAGAGAATATATTGATACCATCTGCTCATCCTGTCACTTTCTCCAAGCTTGCCAGTAACTTCAGAACCTGATTGTCTGGCAGGGACTTTTCAGAATGACCCACCTAGATCTGCATGACTCTGCAGGTATCGACAGCTGCTCCAAGGCTGCTTGCTTTTACATCCATCTATTTCACTTGGTGTTCCAGGTTCGTACAGAGATATCTCAGATCTAAGCATAAAATTTTGCAGCATTCAAGCATCTGGAGGACTAAAATGGAACTCCACTTTTTAAAAATCAGGAGACAGTTACTGATGTTTTTGTTTATTTGTTTTTATGAGTCCTTTTGAGTTGCATCAGCCCTGTAATAAAACCTTCTCTATTTGCCTGTGCTTCTACCCAGAGCCAGAGCAAGGAATGAGTAGCAGGAAGAATTCTGATGAACCTTCATATGAACCCCTGTGAGCTCTGGATTCGTTTCTGTTTGCTCCTTACTGTTCTGTGGAGTCCTGTTGCTCTAAACTCACGCATTACATTTATATGATTCCTACCTTCTTTCCATGTTAAATTTTGTCTAAGTTTAGCTCTAGAATGAGGTAGCCTAGGATGTAGTAATGGGACTAGGAAGCAGAGTGTATAGCTAAATATATGGAGGAATAATTTCAGGCACTGAAGAGAAACTTCTGAACAATTAGCAGACAGTAGAATGCTACTGGCACAATGCACATGTGAAGGATTTAAGACAGAGTATGCAGCAAAAACTTCCTACACCCTTGCACTGACAAGCAATTACCGGTGTAGCAGCACAAGACCCTACTCATGTCTCTGATGAAAAACTTCCATTGCACTAACTCCAAAGGAAAAAATGGTTCACAACGCTGTGTGGATTCCTGTCTCCATCTCCGGCAAGGCTTAGCAAAATCTGCATCACTATAACATGTACTTATACATATCCTAAGAAAACAAGAGATCAGTTAAACCAGGACAGAAAAGCTCAGAAACTTGCCAGTGATATAGTTAGCCTGCACCCTGCTGGTGACCTGTCCTAATCCCTCTCAACTGGAAGGTTTGCCATCTGGTGGGGGTCTTGGCCCACAAACAGCAAATGCTTTGATCTCAGTTCAGTTTCCAGCTGTTAGCTGTTCTCACAAAGCCAGTGTCACTCTTACCGGGGAGCCTCAAACACAGACTCATTCTCCCCTGGTCAGTGAGGCAGGTCACATCAGGGAAGCGTGGCTCTTAACCACAGTATCAGGTTGGCAGGAACTGGTACCTGTGCTGATACACTAGAACAGCGGCGTATCCAGCTGTCAGGAAAAACCTCTTGTTATATCCTTTGTACTCCAGCTTCAGCAAAGCACGTGAGCTTACCCCAGAGCAGTGTGCAGGAGCTCCACACCTGGCCTCAAGGCCCATGAGCCCAGCCCACAGATCCTGATCAAGGGCAGGCAGGGCAACCTGCTGCTCCATTCTCCAGAGCTACCGTTCACACAGATAAATCAGGAAAAGAACTGCTGTTATCCCTGCTTCATAGCTGATGAACTCTCAAAGAAAAACTGAGCAAAGTAGAACTGTGATTTACATTTGCATTTCCTCAGTCCAAAGCCAGCAGTATTTACAATTCCAGTCTTCTTCTCACAGTTCTAACATGCACACACACATAAACAGGGTGAAGTGACTTTTTTTTTTTTTTTTTTGAATAACTTTTCACATACTGAGCACACAATAATCTGCACAACACATCATTATTTGTAACATTTTATCAGTCAGTGCTCAGAGAGTAAGTCAGGGATACTGCCTGATGCTTGTGCCCAAGCCCTCAGTGCTTCTTGGAAGTATGTCAGAGGAAGGAACAGCTAAAAGGCTGGAAAAAAAACAGCAAAGGAAGCAAAGTGTGTGTGAGTGAGTGAGAGCAAGAGAAAAATCCAGTCAGGCCAGAATTCTCTGCTTGCCAAAAACAAGCTGAGAGATCTATTTCCAAAAGAAATGAGTCAAACCAGGGAAACAAAAATAATAATGCTGTGTGCAACTTAAAGCAGCAGCTGCTATCTGAGAGAAAACATGAGATGAGTTAGAAGACACAGAATATTAGTCTTTTTTTTTTTTTTTTTGGTTCTCAAATTACTACATTTGTGAAGCTTTTGGCTGAAAAATATTTGACCTAATCACATCTGTTTTGACAACTTAAATGAGAGGCCCGGCAGCTGTAGCTGGCAAAAGGATCCCAAAAGCTGCAGACACCATTCCAATATTTGTGCTCTTGTCTGAACAATCTAGGGATAACATAAACTCTATACCCCAAAATTGCCTATGCAGTGCATAACCACTTAGAGATGAATGCTGCAGCCACCCTGCAAACAAGCCTGCTTCTTAATTCAGCTATTCCTTGCCTTAGCCTCTGGAAATGAGAACCTATTACTTTGATGAATGTAAATTTACATGTATATCATATTCTTGCAAACAACTGAAGCCTTTTTGTCTACACCCAGATCCAAGAGTAAAAAAAAAAAAAAGGTTGCTGAAGAGATGTGAGTGCTGACAAGTTAGAAGACTTGTTAGAAAGTCTCACAAGTAAGTTGAAACCAATCTGTCTGAGTCTTCAGTGAATACAGAAAAGATGTCTTGCAGAAGGTTCAAATAGCATACAGAAGTATTCTTAATGATACACAAATATACAAATAACCAAAAAAAAAAAAAAAAAAAGAGAGAGAGAGAGAGAAATATCATTAATATAGTTACACAAAAAGGATCTGGCTAGATGATTTAAGCTGTTTTTTTGTCCCTCTGTAACCTGCTGGGTTTTATTTAGTGAGAATTTCCTGTCTGTAATTTTCATTGGCACATCAATTTTCTTGCAGTGCCTTATTCTTTTTCAACATCTGCTGCTCAGTTTGACGGTATTAATTTTGGATTTTTCCCCAGATCAGATTAGTTGAAGATTGTGGTGAATGTTGGCAAAAGATCTAAGTTTTCTGTCTCTCTTTTCTCATCTCCCTAATGAAAAACTGTTTTCTTGAGATTCACAATCATTGCTATTATTGCACCTGATACTGAAAATCATAAAATGGTCATGGAACTGTTATACATACTAATAGAGATAGGTTTTCTTCTCCCTCCAAATTTCTCTCCACCTGTGTATACACATACTTATTATTCATGGTTATTGTGTCCATGATTTGTAAACAAAAATGTTTACGCATACATGATGAAAATGTTATTTTTTAAATGTATGTAAATGCTGAAGCATTATTCTATAAATACTACTGAGGCAGGTGGGTTTGGATAGGGTGTACACCTAACACTTGGCTTACACGTGATGATAGATTATGTATTTTACATATCCAGAATCACAGAACACCAAAATATGAACAAATGCACTAATACATTGCATTTTTTGTTGTTGTAGTCAATAGTCACAGATGGGTGCTTTACTTTATTAACCACATTTCAAACATAGTCCTTACCCCAAGGAACTCACAATCTGTGTTTAAGGAAAGAGATGAGACGCTCTCAGGCAGAGTGAAGGGAGATGCTCAGGAAATAATACTTCTCAGTATGATCATTGGCAGCATCATACACTAACAATGTGACACTATTTTTGCACAGATGATGGCAATTTAGATGTTTGAGCAGAAGCATGAAGCAGCTCTGGGGAATCCCTTTGACTATGTTGCCTATTGTTTTGGTTTAACCCTGGCAGGCAGCTAAGCACGACACTGCCACTCTCTCCTTCCCTCCACAGTGGGATGACAGAAAGAATCAGGTTGAGATTAAGATAGTTTACTAGGTAAAGCAAAAGTTGCGTGTGCAAGCAAAGAAAAACAAGGAATTGACTCACTACTTCCCATCAGCAGGCAGATTTCTTGGGAAGGCAAACATCATCACTCCAATGTACCCTCCTCATCCTTCTTTCCCCAGAGCTTTTATTGCTGAGCATGATGCCAAATGGTATGGAATATCCCTTTGGTCAGTTTGGGGCAGCTGTCCTGGTTGTGTCCCTTCCCAACTATTTGTGCACCCCTGGTCTCCTCACTGATGGAGCAGCAGGAGAAGCAGAAAAGTCCTTGACTCTGTGTAAGCACTGCTCAGTAATAACTAAAACATTGCTGTGTTACCACCACTGTTTTCAACAAAAATCCAAAACACAGCATCATATGAGCCTCTACAAAGAAAATTAACTCAGACAAAACCATGAAATCAGTGTAGAAAAGGAAGAGAGAAAGGTACATTGGATGCTCGTTTGAAAAGCACAAAGTGTGAAAGTGGCAACAAGCCAGCCTAGGGAAGGAAGCAAAGGGTGGCAAGCAGAAAGTGAAGGCAAACCATCTCTCCTTAGCTGTGTTAGAAGAAGAAAACTAGTTAAGTAGTGTTACATGAAAGAGGGTACATTAATTTACCTTACTTAAATGAGAAATGGATAAACTCTGTATTGCCCAAATTAAATTCTACTGCCTGCATTTGTCCTTGACTATGGTACTGCGAAGATATAGTTAAAGCAACAAGCTAGGAAAATGGTCTTCGCAGCAACATTCTAGATGGATACGGACAGAGCAAAATGCAGTGGCACCACCAGTACGAAGGAAGGTGCAGTAATCAAGATGTGATATGAAGACTCACTGGATAAGCATTTTAGCTGTGAGGGTAGGATTGAAGAAGTTATACCTGAGACTAAAAGAAAAAAAAGACTGACCTTGCAAGACTTAGGTATAATGTGATTGTGAGGACCCAGAGAGCATTACAAGACAAATATGATACTCCTGTTATTGGTCTAAGTAAGCAGCAGGATGGCAGCATTATCCACAGAGTTTTAAAAAGGACATGACAAGGAGGTAGCTTGGAGAGAAAGATTAAAAGTTCTGTTTTAGTCATGTTGAGCTTAAGCTTATGGCCAGACAACCACAAGCAATATCAGGAAGACAGACCAATTTTCCTTTGAGCAGAATGAGACAGGTCTGGAATACAGAAATAAAGCTGTGAGTCCTCTAAAGAGAGATGGCAAATTTAGATTAGGTTAGTATGGGTTAAATAGTTTATGCACAGATAAGTTCTGAATACTTGAAAGTGATAAGAAGGAGAGGCCCTTTACATATAAGTGTAGCACGCATAAATGCCAGACACAATGAATATACCTTCCACGCTGCATCTAGGACCTATATAATTGCATATGCATTTTACTTCAATTTTACTTCATTAATGAGATGCCTTTTTTTTTTCTTTTTTTTCCTTTTTTTTCTTCAAATTAAAGGGGAACAAAATACAGCTGCAGCTTGGTGTAGGTATCTGGTAACCTGATGTTAGAATCTTAAATAAAATAAATCAGCCTGATCTGAAAAATAATCTTCAGAGAGTAGGAAATCCTGATTAGCATAGAGGCTGATCTTTGTCCTAATTTATAATCAAACAAACAATAGATATCCATCAAGCTGTTCTTCTCACAGGTTCTGAAAAATAATTATTTTGTTTTTAAATGTATGGGAGGTGTTCAGAAACTGCTGGCCAGAGAGATCTGAGAACTATCGGCTGCTTGTGGGTAATTTATTGCCTGCATTTGTGTATTAGCAAGATCTGTCATTTAGCTTTGTAGAAACCCATATGCTTTCATGAGGCACTTGACTTTTATAGTTGTTCCATTTAAAAATCAGCTGTCCTCACTATTTCACTTCTAGATCTTTTGATCCTTATGCTTTAATGTACTGGACTGTTCAAAGTTAGTGGGAGCTGCCAAGTGTACAAATGATATTTTAGCTTGATTAGCTCTGGCTTACCGTTCTTGGTATGAAATACACATAAGTGCATGCAAATATTATTGATTCAGAGTGATTGATCTATAATATTGTTCTGGAGGTGAATTATCACAGAACCAGGAGAACTAAGTGCTCTGTCTAAGCTGTACCATTAGCAACAAGACTTTGGAAGGCTAATTTTTAAACTACAGTCTCCTTGGATTTGGGGGATTAACTTCCTTTGAGTAGGCACAGACAGGCTCAGTCCACAGCACTAAAGCTTCCCATTTGTTTATGTACCTTTACATGAAACGTGCACTTTCTCTTCATAGTTGGAATTTTACACATATTTCTACATATTACTGATAACATTTAGATCAGCTTCATTATGCAACAGTCATGGTAGATATCTGTAGGTTTTGATGTCACTCAATGAGCATTCACAGCAACGGGTATGTCTGCCTATATCTTTCTAAAGGTGTGACAACTGCTTCTGTTCTACAGCCACTTTCCCAGGCATATCACATCGGAAAACATGCACTTTCAGCTCATCAAGTACTCTAGGAATTAGTGGGTAGCTGTTCTTATGTGTATACAGGTATTTTAAGTTTGATACAGAGCAATCTCTAGATACCACTTCTTTTCAGTTCTTAAACATGGTTGCTGCTCTGTTACCCCTGCTGACATACCCCAGAATGGGCAAAATAGCCAGCTATAGCCGAAGTCACTTTAAATATGCTTCAGTGGCAGAATTTAAACAGAGGTGGGGAAAGCAGTGCCTCTTATTAGTAAGTGTGCTGATGTCTCCCATTTTAAAACCCCATTTTCAAATAACGTTTTAACTCTGCCAAACTTAATCATTTAGTCTGAAATTTTATTTGCCAGGTGATTCGTATCATAGAAAAGCCCATTGCAAAATTATTAATTCCATCTTCAGAGCTGGGTCTGGACACATTGTCAATGACGAGGACAGAACAAAGCACTGAAGAGCTATTGACAGCCACTGCACTGAACATGGCTGAAGTCCAGTGGTAAAAAATATTACAGTAAATCATAATGTATGTGCTTGAGAAGGAAGTATGACAAATTAAAGCACAACAGCAACCCATGCTCTGGAAAGCCTGAACTCTGGAGTTTCTGTCCCTGCAATCTGCTCTTGGTAACATTATTTTTGTATGCATTTAAGCATAGAAAATATTCATCTGTTTGCTTTGTCAATAGTTTCAGCATCATTTAAGAACCCCATTTTGCTGGCTGAAGAAAACATTACTGCAGGAGACGCATAAGCTAGCAATATGTTTCAGGATGAATGTAAAAGGCTTGCAGCAAGACCATTTCATGAGAAACTATGCCATCTGGAGCATTAAATATGGCCATGGCACAAGTTCTTTCTAGCAGGTATCTCAAACACAAAGAATCACATTTCCCTGAATCTGGTCATAGATGACTCCACATTTCTCAGTAAATTGAATGGCCTTTGCTTGCGGCTGTATCTGTGCTGTCATGCAAGGAACAGATTGTCTCTGGCTTGCAACTGTTGGATTACTCCCTGGAGCTGACAAGTGCTCCGTCTTAGCCACATGCGCTTTGTTCAGTCTTTCAAAAGCCCTTTAAGCTTCCACTGATTAGAGGTGGCTGTACTGCCAACATAGCTTTGTTTTGGTTTTGAACAGCATTTGTAGCTCAGGTGCTTCATTGACTTAAAGGTACATGTGAAAATCTAGTTTGGGAAATTTACAGGAAGTGCTTTTATCAAAAGGCAATGACCACATACTGCTTTATTTTGGGACACAATGTGATGAGTCATTTTTCTTTATCTTTATCTTTGGGATCTGGCTTGAATCTTCATTTGAAAAATAAAAGTGTAACTGATTCTAGATGCTTTAGCATTGTTCTCCAACATATTCTTCCTCATTACTATCTAAAAACTGCTAATATTTTTATATTATTTCCATTAAATACATGTAGAGAAACTTAAACAGCAACACAAGTTCATGGAAATAAATTTTGTGAACTTTGTTCTTTTTAAAGCTTAGTTTCAGTTTGAGAGTATGTTTTAGCTGATAATCTCTTGAGCTAAGTCACTGATCATTTAAAAAAAAAAAAAATCATATTCTCATGGACATGCGTATGAAAAGGGAGAAGTTGTTATTTACCACGATCTGTTCTGTGTGATGGGTGATGGCAGGAGAAAGCGGAGGAGCATACCTTGTGTGAATGAACACATTTCTCATGGTCTTCTATCCTGCTACAACCCAGCCCCTGAATTAGAAGCCTGGGCACAGTTAAACAGTTCATTCTGCTTTATGAGATAGCAGAGGTCTCAATGATTTCACTACACTGTGGACAGCACAGTTAGTACTGGTAATTCCTCTGGAAGTGGAGAACACTTTGAATGTGGCCATTGTTATTTTTTCACTGGAGAACATATTAAAAAAAAATTAAACACCACAGTAGTGATGTTTAAATAAACCACACACAGTAGTGTGGTGTTTAAATTAAAATATGTATACGTATATTTTGTAAAAATTTTGTAAAAATATTTTGTAAAGGTTTTATTTAAACACCAAAGGAAATTGAAATACAAAAGACTAAATGTCTTTTGGGAAAATGTCAGGGTGCCAAAACACTTGTATTGATAAACTAAGGACTCATTGGCTAGTGAACATAGGAGGCAAGCGGATCTGAAAACATTCCACAGTCAAGAAACTCAGGGCTGGAACCCCCTCAGGAACAGGCATTTTTGCAATTTTCTTAGGACAACGTCTTGCATTTATTCTGTGAATGGAGCTGCATTGTCACAGTATGAAATGCTTTGCCATAAGTTTCATACCAATTCTGTTACTGTTACAAAACATTTGTAAAATGGAACCAGAAAGGTCACTTCATTTTGCATCTGTGAAAGGCTCTAAAAATCTCTGGGGTAGAATTTTCTGGATCTCAGTGGAATTGCACCTACTTATACCTGGTTGGAATTTGGTCCCTGCAATCCTTTTTGTCTTTCTTACTGAAGTGAGGTAGAGTGAACACTCATTCTTGACAGGGATCAGTCAGATGTGTCAAAAGCAGGAACAGAATTACTTATTTTTTGTCATTAGATACAATCCAAAAATATTAGGGATTTTTAAAAAGGTTACTTTTTGAGAACTGTTCGATGTTCTCACTTTTTAATTTGCCTGCAGGCAGTAAAAAAGATGCAGTATGAAAGAAGTATAAGTTCTTGTGGTATTTTCTGAATGACTGAAATCTTGAAGTCTCAGAAGTCCTTTGTATTTTTTGCAAGATTTTCATCATAAAAAAGTCTAGATAGATAAGCTTCCAGATTTTGGGATACTTAGTCAAACTGATCAAATGGGTTTGCAGGTCACCCCCCTTTAAGACTACATTTTAGTAGTACTAGCATTTCAGTATTTCTCTGTCTTCTCATGCATTGATTTTAACACTTCTTGAGTATATAAAATGTGAGCTTTTAGTCCAGGCTTGTGCTAAATTGCCACAGTTTCATAAGAGAATAACAAAAGCGGAAGATTTGGCAGCAAGCCTCACAGAAAACTGTTCCCACAGCTCAAGCAGTATCATGAGTTGTGACGACTATTTGAAAGTCATTAATGCAGAATTCAGTGTGCTATCTAATATATTGCAGCCTGCCATCTGATGGAGATTTCTGCCTCAAAGGTTGTACACTTCAATATAAAGATATACTGTTGATTTTTTTCAAGACCATGGTTCAGGGAACTATGAATGTTCACAGTCTTGTTGTCTTCTTCAAATTTAATTGTTTTAAGAAATATTCCTTTACTAAGTATCTGAGGGTATGTTCACTTTGTAATAACAACAACTACTTGTGAAAGAAAGGACTAAGTATGTTTTGCGCAAACCTTACCCAAAAGCAGGTAGAATAATCATGCAACGATACACCATTAGGAGAGAAACCTGGAAATAACCAACAGGAGGAACCAATAGACTAGCTGTCTCCCCAGAAGAGCAGGCTCATAAAGACCTGGACCAATACCAGTCTGTTTCTTTTATTTCCTTTTGCCTTAAATAGAAACACTAAATACCTTCCAGAGAAGCTGCATATTGCTGACAGCAAATGGATGACTATGCTTTTGCTTACACTGATATAGTAATTTTTATAATCATTAAAACCATTAACACCACCTTGATTGTTTCCATGATCTTAAAAAATTCTTAGCACATGTAAGAACAGAATGTGGACCTGCAACATCATCATCATCTCTCATAGAAAACCTGCCCTGGGAAGCAAATCTCCACAATATTTTTGGTGTTCATCTCCCATTGCCCGTGTTCCCCTTGTTAGCACATTTTCAGGAAATGGTGGAAGACTACCACATCTGTATAGCCAGAAGACCAGCTCCTTGTCAGGGCCTCCATCCACAAGTGCACAAAACACTTCAGGTGTCTCCTGAGGGCTATACTATATCAGGTCGTCATAGTGCTCATGTTGCTAATTCAGCTCCTTCAACATTCAAGCTATCCTGCAATGGTAGGATTCATTTTGCTCAAAACTTTAAAACATGGTCAACTATTAGCTGTGCTATTTTTGGCAAACATAAAAATACAGACATTTTCTTTGACTGCTACTTTTTCAAAATCACCATAATTTTCAACAGTTGCAAAGTAATTAATCCTGCTAGCAACCCTCAACCCTCATTTTTACAGATAATTAATGGACGGGGGGCAGCCAGTTGTTTCTATTATAGTTGGAGAGATCCTTTGTTCTCAATCTTCAGTTTACATGGCAAAATGTTTCATGCTAAATTTATCATTGTTGATTATTTGCTCAAATGCTCTGGGTGGTCTTTTGGGATTTTTATGGAGCCTGCTGGTGTGTTGCTTCACAGCTATACCACAGTAAAACAAAGCTATGATTATACACACTAGTAAACAACTCCTCTTCAAAGAGGAAAAAGAAAATAGGGAGACAAGAGAGAAAGCTGCATAAGATATGAGTGAGTTTGTTTTTAGACTTGAGGTTTATGTTTGGTTAGACAATGGCAAGGGCAAAACCAACTTCTTTGCCCTCCTGTAATTACCACCCAGGGTGAACAACTCTCTTCTCATATAGACATTTTTCCATTGTCCCCCTGTACGCGGCTCTGGTGAGGCCGCACCTTGAGTACTGTGTTCAGTTTTGGGCCCCTTGCTATAAGAAGGACATCGAGGTGCTTGAGCGGGTCCAGAGAAAGGCGACGAAGCTGGTGAGGGGCCTGGAGAACAAGGCCTACGAGGAGCGGCTGAGGGAGCTGGGCTTGTTCAGCCTGGAGAAAAGGAGGCTCAGGGGTGACCTTATCGCTCTCTACAGGTACCTTAAAGGAGGCTGTAGCGAGGTGGGGGTTGGCCTGTTCTCCCACGTGCCTGGTGACAGGATGAGGGGGAATGGGCTTAAGTTGCGCCAGGGGAGTTTTAGGTTGGATATTAGCAAGAACTTCTTTACCGAAAGGGTTGTTAGACATTGGAACAGGCTGCCCAGAGAAGTGGTGGAGTCACCATCCCTGGAGGTCTTTAAAAGACGTTTAGATGTAGAGCTTCGGGATATGGTTTAGTGGGGACTGTTAGCGTTAGGTCAGAGGTTGGACTCGATGATCTTGAGGTCTCTTCCAACCTAGAAATTCTGTGATTCTGTGATTCTGTGATACCCAGTACCAATCCTTGCAATATGCTGGCGGAGAGGCACAGAAAGTAGTGTGTTACGAGAGGAGATATTTTCAAACAATTCCACCTCCCTGTTTATGAACAAAGTAGTCCTATGCCCGTCATCCAGACAAGTCTGATATGCATCTTCGTGGCATTTGTGTTCTGTTTGTGTTAGTGTAGCTCCTTGGCCAAAAGGCATTTCATCCATGACAGATGTCTAATAAAGTTTAATAACGAAGACACATTGCCTAATTTTCTTCAATAGGGACATTAATAACATTAAAGCAATCATCAAAAGGGAGACTGTAAAGAAACCTTCAAAATGAGGACTACTGAAAGAGCAGAAAGCAGTGTTGGAAGCTATATACTGAATTCTGGTGTCCAAGCCCTAGATACTGAATTTCAGTGGAAATGAGATCCTGACTTTCTATCATAACTCTCCTAGTTAGTTTTTTGTTTGTTTGTTTGTTTTTATAATTTATATATATATTTAATGTTTGTTCTGCTGCACTGTTTGTCTTAATAACTTAAGTCATTCAGAGAGAAAAATAAGGCAGATCTGTGCTCTGACAACAGAATCCCACGTCCTACCTACTCTTATTGTTCAGCTGCTAATGGCTTTAACAAATAAGACAACTTCAAAAATCATTCTGTAGCTACTGTCACCCATCCTGCTGTCCAGGCAACATGACACAGGAGAAAATCCATGATGAACTTGATCTTGTTGCATTCAGTGTCAAACTGGAAAAAAAAAAAATAATAATAAAAAAATATATATACACATATATATGTATCTTTAAGGACACTTCCAGTTCTGCTTATCTATATTTCAGTGTAAGAGTCAGTTTAATATTTTGATAGATGTTGGGTCATTCTCCCATCTGGAAAATAAATTACATTAACTCTGGGATTAAGCCATTGACAAGACAAAGGTAATCATATACGTGTAGCGTTATGTTAGTTTTATTAGTCTGAATCTTTTAAGCCTGCACATATTCAGCAATGAAGTAATGCAAAATGGAAAATCCAATTAGCCCACACATATGGGTAGAATGAGATTATCAGTTTTGAAGCAACTAGAGCAACTGGAAAAAGTCCTAGAGAAACAACCACTTAAAATAAAATCCATTTAATCTACATACATTGACACTTTTTAAATTTTGGTTCAGATGTTTTGAAGTTTATAGAAGACACTGTTATCTGAGAACACACTGATAACTCTGTAAAGTATCTGATAGTGTGGGTGCATCTTGGAAGGCTTTCTTTCAGTCCATAATGAATGAAGATGATAGCAAAATAAATAAAAGTATAGAATCTTTCCTGTTTTGTTGACTGTAAAGTTGATTATAAAGGTCAAAGGCAGTAAGTGTGTACTACTACTACATGTACTACCTATAGCTTTAACAATAACTTATACCATTCTGTTCTATATTAAGGTAAGTGGAATATATGGTTTTATCAATGATACACAAAATATTATGCTTCTGAAAAAGCCAAAAGTTTCCATTATATATATTTTTATCAGGTTATTTATTTGATTTTAAATCTTTTAAAGTGCTTTAAATGTGACAAATTTAAATGCTGTATAATTGAGGCTATGAACTAATTTCAGAAAGGAGAACTTTGCTCTTCATAAGATGTAAAGCCTTCTTTCTTTTATTTATATCAATTAAATTGATAGATACAAATATGCCCAATTTCCTCCTGTTTTGCAGGTTTATATGCATTTAAAATTCAGTATGGCAAAGTACACAGGCTCTGATTCCAGAGTTTCTTCTCTGGAGAAAGAAACTCTGAAAAGAGTGAGAAAGAAACAAAAGAAAATCAGATAGGATGTAAAAGAGATGTCTCAATCCACAAAAGGAGGATGCCTGGCTAAGTTTGGCTGTACCAGTGTACCAGTACACTTTTTTTTTTTTTTTTTCCCACAGGAACTAAGATGGGGAATGAAAAAGCACCACAAGACTGAATCACTTTCATTCAAATTCATTCGTTCCAAAATGAAAGTAAAGTGCAATTAAAGCTTGGATTTTCTCCAAGGAGCTCTAAATAATAATACATCTTCCTCCTTTCATTCAGATGTTTAAATAGATTTCAAAAAAAAAAAAAAAGTGATGAACATTTTTTATGTTATTTTTGGCTTTAAAGTCCAAGAGAACTGGCAATATGCCTCTTTAAATTAATACAACGTAATATATTAAGAGGCAATATGCCTCCTTAACTTGAATCCTAAACACACAAACAAAAAACAACAACCAAGTAGAATAAGATACCTTTCATTTAATCAAGATTGGGTTTACCCTAGATTAAAATGATCTAACTTTGGGCACTAAAATGATCTAACTTTACACATTAATCAATGCTATAAGTGTTTTCATCTTGTTCTTTCCCCTATAGCCAGTAAAGAAGAGGCCTTGCAATCAACCTGAGACCTGTCTTTTGGAAAGGTCTGGCTTCCTCTACCAGATATGTAGGGGCTACTCCCAACCCCCAGCAAAATCTTATATTAGAACTAACCTAATCTTTCACTCTTCTGTTCATCTGACTGCTCTGGCCTCATAGTGGGCTGTTTCAGGTAGCTAAACCTCTAGAAAGTAAATCCTGCCCTCCAAAAAATTAACACTTTCTTGTCTCCTTTACCTCCCTAAATTAGCTCATCCCAGAGCAAAAATGATCATGTCAAACTTAGAGCAAGGCTAACAGTACTCGTTGGAAAACAGCTGAAGGCACAGGGAGGAAAACAGAAGTGTCCCCATTTCAGCAGGAGCCAGCTTAATAGAATCACAGAATAGAATCATAGAATCATTAAGGTTGGAAAAGACCTCCAAGACCATCTGGTTCAACCATCACCCTACTGCCAATATCACCCACTAAATCACATCCCTAAGCACCAGGTCCAACCTTTCCTTGAACACCCCTAGGAATGGTGATGCCACCAGTTCCTTGGGCATCCCATTCCAATGCCTGACTGCTCCTTCTGAGAAGAAATGTCTTCTAATTTCTAAACTAAACCTCCCCTGGTGCAAATTGAGGCCATTCCCTGTAGTCCTATCACTAGTTATCTGTGAGAAGAGGCCAATCCCCAGCTCCCCACACCGTCCTTTCAGGTAGTTGTAGAGAGCAATAAGGTCTCCCCTGAGCCTCCTCTTCTGCAGGCTAAAAAACCCCAGTTCCCTCAGCTGCTCCTCATAGGACTTGTGTTCCAGGCCCTTCACCAGCTTCATAGCCCTTCTCTGGACACATTACAGGGCCATAATGTCCTTCCTTTACTGAGGGCTCAAACCAGAACACAGTACTCAAAGTGCAGCCTCATCAGAGAAGAGTACAGGGGGACAATCACCTCCCTGGTTCTGCTGGCTACACTATTCCTGGACACCATTGGCCTTCTTGGCCTCCTGGCCACACTAATGGCTCATGTTCAGGCAAGCAGCCGGACAATACTATTGGAAACCATGTAAAAGGCCTTGCTGAAGTCTAGGTAGACTACATCAACAGGCTGCCCTCCATCCACCAAGCAGGTCACCCGGTCAAAGAAGGAAATAAGGCTGGTCAGGCAGGACTTGCCTTTCATGAACCCATGCTTACGGGACATGATCCAAAGGTTGTCCCACATATTCTGCGTGATTGCATTCAAGATGACCTGTTCCATCACCTTTCCTGGCACTGAGGTCAGGCTGACAGGCCTGTAGTTCCCTGGGTCCTCCTTATGACCCTTCTTACAGATGGGCATCGCATTAGCAAGTCTCCAGGCATCCGGGATCTCTCTGGATGACCAAGATCATTGATAGATGATGGACAGTGGCCCAGCAATCACATCCACCAACTCCTTCAGCACCCTTGGGTAGATCCCATCTGGCCCCATGGACTTGTGACAGTACAGGTGGAGCAGCAGGTCTTTGTTTCCACCTGAACTGTGTGTGTGGGGGGTTCTTCTGGTCCCAATCCTAGACTTCCAGGTCAGGAGGCTAGGTATACCAAGGATAAGTAGTCTGGCTAGTAAAGACAGATGTAAAGAAGGCATTAAGAACTTCAGCCTTTTCCTTATCCTCAGTAGTCATGTTCCCCCCTGCATCCAGTAAAGAATGGAGATTCTCCTTGGCCCTCCTCTTGCCGTTAATTAGAAGAGGAAACTCACACTTCCTTAAGTTTGAATCCAGGCTTTCCAAATTTGTGTTACATATAACAGAATCCTTTCTTCCCATATTGCCCTCCTTGAAGGAGGCAGTGATTCATTTTTCTACCTAAAAGGATGCTTGTCAACTCTGCTTGTCAGAGATAGTCATCACCAGATCTCTACTGAATCTTTAATAATTTCTATAAGGCATTTTCTAATATTGTGGGAACTAATACACAATTGGCTGAAACAGTCCTTATGGTAAATATATATTATTAACGTTAATTAATTGAACAGAATATTAACAACACTTTGCACGTTACAGAGTCCATTCTTCAAGGAACTCAAAGCACTTCAAAAATGTTAATTGATTAAGTCTCCTGAGCTCATTAAAGATTTGAATAAACAGGTCAGAGAAGACAATCTCTGCTAGTAAATTTATTTCTCATATTTGGAGAAAACTTTTATAACAGACTTACAAACCTCCAAAAATAGATGTTTTTAATTGAAACACTGACATCTTCTTAATTTCAGTGTAACCAACAATTATTTTCGTAATTTACTTGCACAAAAAGAATGATCATTGCCTCCTATATTTTATGCTATAGACAGAAATAGCTGAATTTACACAACAACAACAACAAGAAATTAATCCCTTGAACACCAATTAATTGTTCCTCAATTGGTTTATAATGAACAATTCTCGAAGCACGTAGCAGATTTAAGTTCCGGTCAAATGGAACTTGCATATTTAATAATTCTAATTGAAAGACAATACATACTGTATATTCTTATCTCCAGAATTGCCTTTTTATTTTTTAATCACCATGAACAATATTACTTTAAAATACTTCCCATTTTAACATTGCAAGAACATAGTCAACTTCTGACATCATGAGTTTGAAATTAAAGAAAAAGCATTTTTTGGCTTTTTGTCCTGACCACACAAATGCATCCACACAATCAAATATGTAATGATACCTCCTACAAAATCCCCATCTCCAAATAGCAAAGGGAACTTGTATATATTATCACATAGAACAAGACAAAAAGTTTTACTTCCTGCTTTTTTAAATTACTTTATAAACTCTAAACAGCTACATTATTTATGTGATTTTTTTTAATTCTTAAATGACAGTAGAGCACAAGACCCATAACCGGACAGAACGTATGTGCAGGTTTCATAACAAATAAAACAGAAGGCCTCTGCTTCAGGGAGTTTATAATCTGAGCAAAACAAACTACAGTGTCCAAGTTGTCTATAGCACTGCTGCCATATTTCAGTATTTCCATATTTCAGGACGCTTTTTCAGTAAATTTTCTTAGGCCTTTGATTTGCATATCAAGGCTTGTTACAAAAAAATAACCTACAGACTTCACAAGAAGTGCCCAGTTATATGCTAAGTTTAAAAAGGTTAAATCCTGTGTTCAAAGAGTTTAAACACACCTCTGAAATTAAAGACTTTTTAAACTTATTTTGTTGAGTGTATTTACAGATACATTGATGTGTATCGACACACTGACACCTAACGTAGTATTAAGAAAAACAAACAGCTGGCCTCATTGATTATAATCTCTGTGGCTGTCTCTGTCTTCATCACTTGAATTACAAATTCTTTTTTATTATTATTATTTATTTATTCATATAGGGTGAATGAAGATGCACGAAATCTTACGTTATGGCATCATTCCTTGTATTCAGGGCAGTGTGGTTGCTATGTGACACCAGCCCTCAGTTAGGAGGCAGCCATTTTATAATGCCTGTGTTCTCCTGCTCACTGAGGCTGCAACAGGCCATTGCAATGCTGTACATTACACCGAGTATCTCAGGGTTTCTTAGAGTTACAACTGCCTAAAATATTTCCTATAACCTTTCTTTTATCGCTATCAACATTAAAGCTACATTTACTGACTTAGATCTGGGAATCACAAATTATTACTACATCGTTGGTTTACACGCAGTTAGAGCCTTTCTGCCACTACATAAAGGGGAAGGTTTCAAGAAACACAGAGGTGTCACAGCTAGAATGGGCCTTGGAGAATGTCAAAGCACAAGAGAAGTGACAGCAGACCCTCTGCTTGTTCTCAGATGGCGCTAAGATCTTGCCTTCACAGAGCATAGAATCATACAATCATGGAATGTCTCTGGGTAGAAGGGACCTTAAAGATCATCTAGTTCCAACCCCCTGCCATGGGCAGGGGAGCCACCACTAGATCAGGTTGGCCAAGGCCCCATCCAGACTAACCTTGAACACCTCCAGGGATGGGGCATCCACAGCTTCTCTGGGCAACTTGTGCCAGTGCTTCACCACCCTTAACAGTGAAGAATTTCCTCCTAATGTCTAGAAGGATGCTCAGAGGTGGGGAAGTAAACTTGGCACCTTGTGGTCTGGATTTTTCAAGATCTCTATCTAGAATAGACTTGTATCAGGTATACACTCCTGGAATGTCAAATTAAATCAGCTGCTACATCAAGCAGCTATCGATCTGATAACAGACGCTGCATCGAAGCATGAAGTGTAGCAAGATCAACTGTATTAGACAATAAGTTATCTTCGAAACATTTCATTCTTCTCCTTAAAATTTAGGACAATTTGGGACACAGATTGTTTACATGAATGTTTTCAGACTGCAGATCTCTGGATAATGTTTCACAAGTGCTATAACTTGTATATTTTTTTTTCCCAATCTGTTTTCTGATATGGAAAAGTGAGTTACCCAACTTACTTTCTGTAACAAGTCTAGCAATATGCTACACTTTACAAAATGCTATTTCTGTTGAATGTGTGATTCACTCCCTTAGACACTTTAAATAGATTTTTATTGTTATTGTCACTGGAAATAAGAGTAAACAGCCCTGCAGCTGCAACAAGGAAGGCAGTTCACAGTGAAGGAGAGAGCACACTTACAGGGTTCTTCAATTGACTTCTACATTTTGTTTAGCTTGTAGTCTATGCTATGGCCCATTTAGCTTTGAAAGAGCTCAGCTTCTGATCTCTGTGCCATTCTCAGTATACACCTTGATCCTGTATCAACCTATAGAGAGGGACCTTTCATCTAACTAACAGAATCTGGGATGAGAGCAGAGACAGGTATGTAGGGTACCAAAGGCAACTTCTGTGTGCTTACATACTGGTAAATGTTGCTTAGTGACACAAAGCTCTTTACCATAAAGATATGCCAAAATCATTCAAACTGAATTCACCTCACATGCAGCTAAGAGGAAGGGAAAGCAGCCCTTCAGAAGCACAAGGCTCTTCAAACTTTCTTTGCAGTGCTCTCTTTTTTTCTTTCTCCAAAAAGTGTCCATGCTCCAAGCTCACTTGGAGAGTGGTTCTACATTTGACATTGATCTAAAAAAAATGTGACAAAATTGTATCTGCAACACTTTTCCCACTGAGATTTGTGAGAACACGCATAAACTTTGGACTCCTTTCTATAAGACCATTTCTTACTAACAAAGGACTTTAAACAGATATTCCTATGCTAGAATGATATCTAACATATTCAAAGTTCATACACTATACTTCTGGTCCACTTTTTCATTAGACTGCTCCAATTAATTCTCCAAATGGACTAACACAAGGTGTTTGAATTTTGGGTTAAGTCTTCATGTAGGAGTGTGTATTGCCTGATGACTTAAAGGAGAAAGTTAAATTTCTCAGATGGTATATTCTCATGTGGGGAAAGTAATGCCCATAACGCCAATACAGATACAGTACATGCTGCAGTTATGTTGTAGACAATCTGTTTGCATGAAATAGAAGGTAATTTGTTTTCAGGGCTTAGAGTGTGGAGGGTTTCAGAAGTTGGCACTGTTTTTGCTTGGACTTCTCATTAGCACTACCTCCGGTGTGCCCCTCTGCTCCACATATAATTTTGGCAAACAGCTCCTTATAGTGATGCTATAACACTGTAGGGTCCAAGCCAGATTTTAAGGGACCCTGCAAATTACAAATTTTTAAAATAAATGTATAAAGCATTTTAATCTTTCAAAATACAATATCCAGCTCATCAGTTTTCCAGATCTGTTCTGAACCATATCTGTGTGTCAGTAAAAGATATTAGCCTAATTACATATTAATGTGGCATCAGTGGGAGACACCAATTACAGTGTTTCATAAAACTTACTTCATCTCTTGCTGTGTGTAGCTAATGAACAAGGACAGGAACTTTCCAAGCAAGAGGGGAAAGGATAATCATTTTCTGAATCTGGCCCTCAGCAATTGTGGTCATCTATGAAATTACTTTTTCTGTAAGCAGAAAATTCTCACTTTCAATATTTTACAGAAGAGTGATGGAAAATGGAAAATGCTTCCTTTGTGAATCAGGATAGCAATACTTAAAATGAAATCATTAATAAAGGATCAGTGATATACAGAGGCTCAACTTCATTCCATAAAGCATGAATACTTTATTGACTGTTAGGGTTTTAAAAGAATCTGATCTGTACTTTGGACATTATTCACAAAATCTTTTGCTCTGTAATTTGGGTGATTGCGATACAGAAATTGGAAAACAAATACGAATGGTATAAGGGTGTGATATAGCACAGGCAGAGACTTTCTCCTCCAAGGTATCTGCTGAGAGCTACCCCCATTAGCACTGGCTGAAAATTGTTTCTCTGTTTTTAAGCGACCAATGGAGAGAGTCAGTCTCAATCTGTCTTAGGTCTTAGCAAATAAAAGTCTGTAGCAGAACATAACTGTATTGGTTATAACCCTCTCCAGTTTCTGGTTTGCCCTACCAAAAGAAGGAGCCAAGCAACAAAAGTTATTAATACAGGAAGAAGGGAAGGGAAGGGAAGGGAAGGGAAGGGAAGGGAAGGGAAGGGAAGGGAAGGGAAGGGAAGGGAAGGGAAGGGAAGGGAAGGGAAGGGAAGGGAAGGGAAGGGAAGGGAAGGGAAGGGAAGGGAAGGGAAGGGAAGGGAAGGGAAGGGAAGGGAAGGGAAGGGAAGGGAAGGGAAGGGAAGGGAAGGGAAGGGAAGGGAAGGGAAGAGAGAAGAGAAGAGAAGAGAAGAGAAGAGAAGAGAAGAGAAGAGAAGAGAAGAGAAGAGAAGAGAAGAGAAGAGAAGAGAAGAGAAGAGAAGAGAAGAGAAGAGAAGAGAAGAGAAGAGAAGAGAAGAGAAAGCAAAAAAAAAAAAAAAAAAAAGAAAATATCTTCAAACAAACAAGCAAACATTTCAGTCAAAATCAAAATCATTCTCCATTCATTCATTTCAAATCATTCTCCAGGATTTTTGTTTTATTAATCTGCTCAGTAAATCACTACACTATCTAGTAAAACTACCCATGCTGTTACTTACAAGGTCATATTTGTGCTTAAAATGACACTTTCATATACTGGTGGAAAAGAGATCTAGTTGTATACTTGCAGCCTCAACATCTGAAGGTCAGCTCGACTTTTCTGCTAAAGGGCTATTTGCTAGCAGCAGAAAAGTAACAGAGAAGAGTAGGGGCTCTGAAAGAAATCAGCTGGTGTGGAGCCATGCATGAATTAATAGAATTTATACTGACCTTATTTCACCCCATTCTGGGAGCAGAAATAAAGGTAAAAAGCACAGTACTCATGTAGTTTGTTGGTGTCACTAGCTAATGCTCTATTCTTGTCGTAACCATTTCCACCCTTTGCAACTTCTTTTGGCTACAGTGAAAGCCAGTTGGAGCTGGGACTAAAGACATATGGAGAATTTTGTTGGTACGTGGACAGCAATCAAAAAAAAAAAGAAGAGTTTTTACTTTGCCATATGTGACTATTTTCTCTCCTAAACAGCCTATTCATCCCATTAGTCAAATGGCGTAAACAATTTTCTTGACAACAAAAAAATTTATCATACATCAATCAAAAAGCAACTCTAATGTGTCAAATATCTTAGTAACTATATGCCTCTTTCTTAACTGTATGTTTATATTTTAGCTGATATAACTGGCAAAAACACCATTTACCCAAACAACCTGACTGATGGACAGACCCACACTATTGGTGCTAAAGGACCAGGAAATTTCACCTGGACAAGAACAACTGAATGCACGTGGGAGAGGTGCAATATCCTCTGGCAATGCAGAATTGCTCTGGGGTCATCCACCTCACCACAGCACAGCTATTTTACATAAGCCATTTTTAAAGGTCTACAAACAAAACTTAAAGAAAGTTTGCTATGTAATTACTGAAGAGAAAGAGGATACAAAGGAGTAAGCAATCTTTCTAAAAGGCTGTAAACTCCTTATGGGGCTAATCTTCAGATAAGGAAGGCATCAGAAATAAATTTGATGAGTAACTTTCTCAGTCCAGACGGCACTGAAATATCATCTGACATAGATATCCAGTTTAGCCTCCACTTAAGCTTAATGGTTAGATAATAATGGATCATAAGTTTAGTTTAATGACAACCACAGCAGACACTTTATTAGCAGATTTTGCAGGATACAGGCTTGTCATTTGTCATTATAGTGATTTTCTAGTTTAAATATTGCATTAATTTGTTTCTCTCTCTCTCTCTCTCTTCAATTAATGAGGTTAGATAATCATCCTGAATTCTCTGATACTGGGAGTTGCTACTTTGGCCATTTGGGAGTTTTCTGTCCTGAGCAAATCTTCTAACAGATAGCTACTAACTTACAGGGCTCACGTGTCACCAGAATTAATATCCTCTTTAAGGCAACTGAAGAATTGCCTCAGACTTACTCTGTTTTCTTAGGTCTTCTGTGATCAGGGAAATTCTATGTCAATGTCCTTATTGGTAAGTAGATCATGGGGTAAAAGATCATGGGGTGAAAGCCACCTACCCTCAAACTACCCACACAGTTTTGTACATACATTGCAGCACTGTCTCTGGGGAAAAAAAAAAAAAAAAAAAAGACATTGCTCTAAAGTAAGGCTGATACACAAACCTTTTCTAGAGCAGGCAACAGATGTAAATATATAGTCCACCTGGCTTTTCTTGCATACCACCTAGTTTTACTGTACCAATAAAGAGTTATATGAGACAGAGGGACTTTCTTGACCATATACATCAATTGAAAAATGAATTGACACGTGCTGCAGTGTGTATATGCTGCAGTATATACACCTTATGTAGCATGGAATTTTGTCTGAGCCAAAATTGTTCAGTTTGACCAGAAGTGGTTGTGGTCAACAAAGGCATAGGGATGAAGAGGCCAATGATACTCAAGATATGAGATTTTTGGATAAATCACTTAGCTTCTTTGTGGCTCTGTTTTCCACTATACTAAGATAAATAACAGCGTGTTATTATTTGTAAAGCCTTTTAAAGTATATCAATAAAATGGCTGTTGTATATGTTTGTTACCATTGTATCAGCAGTTGCTATACATTAATTGATTGGGAAAATTAGAAGCTACTACAAATACCCACTTAGAAAATAAACATATTTTTTCTTTCAAAATTTCTCCTTAAGCTCAGCATCATTGCGATACTAGAGCCTTATATTTCTCAATCTGGAACTGTGTGAGAACACAGGCAACTGGTTAAATTTCACTTAAGTTTTAAACAGAGTAACATTACAGTGTTTTTCCAGCTGTTTGTTCCCTTGGAAGAAAAGGGGTGAGTGCTGTATCAGGAAAGCAGTAAAATAGGTTGCTTCATACAAAGAACCAATTTGTGGGAAGCTCTGGTATAACATCGATATCAGAATTTTATCCTTCTCTGGCATGCAAGTTTTTGGTAAGTGGTTTGTAAAGTAACTGTTAACATTAATGCACAACAATATTTCAGAAGTTAACAGTGAGTAGAGCGCACTCTAATTTCAACTGTCACTTTGCAAATACTCTTATCAAAGACCTGACAGTCAAAAAAGATACCAAATGTAAAGTGGAACCTGTTCCAGTGCCTTCTCTGATCAGAAAAAAATAAGCTAGGGCTTTTCTGTGGCTGCAGATGGCCTGCTGGATAAAATATCTCTCAAGGAATCTTCACAGAGGAAGGCTGAGGTATTCCCATTTTTGCACATGATCATGCTGCTACTCAGGCGTCCTAGTCAAGAATGATGCTAGAAAATTAGAGCCTTAGTGCACACATCTTGCTTATTTTACTGATGGCCAGAACTTCTCATCTTTCTACAAGCTGAAAATAGTGTCAGCAGCAAGTTGGTTAAAAAGAGGTGGTTTTGTGTCTTAACATGACAATATTCAGTGGGTCTCATCTATTCACCCAGCATGGAGAGGAAGAATCTCAAACTATTCTGAATTATTCTTGCAGGAATTGCTATATAGTAGTGGTAAATATTATAAATATTTTGTTCTACAGTAATGAAAATTGTATTTCACTATCTCTGAACTGTTCACTTTAGAGAGACACAAGAAAATACAGTTTGAAGCAAAACATATCCTAAGAAATCAGATGAGTAATGTGAAAGTGGGTGATTTATGACATGACAGCAATTATTCATCAGTTGTTTTTACACACACCCTCAAAATGTATATGGACTACTATACTTAATTAAGTGAAATAAAATATTCATTAGCATTATGTTTTCAAAGCAGTAGGTTTATATAACCTAGTTATTATAAATCTTATTGCTTGTGATCTCAGCTGATTAATTAAGAGGGGTCAATGCAGTTAATACTTAGCAGATCCATGAGAAACAATAGACTATGGCATGAAGCAATTCTAACAGTTCTGTAGATGGCACTCTTCTAAATCAGCAGTCTAAAGTCTTTAGGTAACGTTCAGCAAGGAAGGCTTTGGGGTGTTAAAGATTACATCTGATTTATGAGAACAACGGAATGGTTAATCTAATTTTCCAAGTGGAATGTGACTGTGTATCTCTACCAGCTGGAGTTCTGTGTGCCCAAGACATGAATTCCACCTTGATGCTTTTAGGACTATCTCTTCACATGCTGAATGGTTCATTTCATAGCAAATGCTTCAGTTTTAAGCAGAAAGAGTCAGCTGGAGAAGCTGCAGCAAAGTAACCCCAAGCTGTTACTGCTCAGCAGCTTATTCTTAAATCAACATTGGATGTTATACCAAAATGTGGAAAAAAAAAATGTAGAGGAGCTAAAGTATGGATTTTCCATGGTAGAGACAAGCAAATGCCTAAAGGAAAGCTGTTATGTTGTAAAAAGAGCAAATCTTCAAGCCACAGGGGTTAATACCAAATTAAAAGTAAGATCAGGAAAGCAAGTTGGCTAGGCTGTCTCCTAAATATTTGGTTCAAACTCATTCAGGTGACAGATCTGAGATCAGTAGCTTTTTGTTTTCCATAGTTCTGGAAGTTACATTTTAAAAACAAATCAATAAAAGGTTTTGTTTCTGTTCTGTGTTGTCCTACCACACAGTCTCTTAAGGAGATAAATCAGAAGACAGAACTTTGGCAGTTCTTATTAAATATGTTTGACAAATATATTTAAGCAAGTAGTAAATTCAGAGAGCTGTACAACTGATTCTAGGAAGCAAACCTGCAGTGCCTAGAAATGATACTGGATGTGCACAAGATGCAGGCATGAATGCATATGAGAAATCAGGAAGTAGAAACAGTAATCTATAACCATCTAGGACCAGCAGATTTAGAAACACCTTTGCTACTATGGGAGTTGTAGAGTCCCAAGAGATTAGTATTTATTTGAATGGTTGGTCATGAAGGTGTGTCAGATTATCAGTTTTCACTGCATATTGTTGAAAATATGGGGAAAAAAAGATTTCCAGGGTCTCAAGGCTATTTAATAGAGAACATATAATTAACAGGAGTGATTTCAAGATCTACATTTGAATACAACATTTGAGAATTTGTCCTTTATTGGTTAAGAAAATGACTCATGGAAACCAGCATGGAATAAATGTTCTGAACAGTTTTAAAAAATAATGTTAATTTAAAATGCCTTTTTGCTAAATGACCATGACCTTCAGTTGAGAATTTGCTTGTGTTTGCATTTGTGCAAGTGAAAACTGTGCAACTGAAAACATTTAAAAATATACATAATATTTTCAGTGTTATAAGCTTCTAAAGTAACTGTCAGATTTAGGTTAGGATCTTATCTGTACTACATCCTTTAACACGTTTGCCAGGAAAATATATTACTCTCAGCCCCCGGAAGAGTCATAAATATTTGATTCAGTTCCATATCTGGCCACACAGAAGCCAGTAGTACTATGTTAAGTGCTCCAATTCCTCTTCCTCTTGCCTAAATTTACAGAGTCTGTAAAACTGTTGAAGTACAACTGCATGAAAACTAAACCAACTAATTGAAAGCAATACCTTTCACTGCTTTTGGTTGTATTAAATGCTGGTTATGTTCATATACAAGTATGTGCTGATCTGGACTCTTAGGAAGAAAGGGCGACGAAGCTGGTGAGAGGCCTGGAGAACAAGTCCTACGAGGAGTGGCTGAAGGAGCTGGGCTTGTTCAGCCTGGAGAAAAGGAGGCTCAGGGGTGACCTTATCGCTCTCTACAGGTACCTTAAAGGAGGCTGTAGCGAGGTGGGGGTTGGCCTGTTCTCCCACGTGCCTGGTGACAGGACGAGGGGGAATGGGCTTAAGTTGCACCAGGGGAGTTTTAGGTTAGATGTTAGGAAGAACTTCTTTACCGAAAGGGTTGTTAGACACTGGAACAGGCTGCCCAGGGAAGTGGTGGAGTCACCATCCCTGGAAGTCTTTAAAAGACGTTTAGATGTAGAGCTTAGGGATATGGTTTAGTGGGGACTGTTAGTGTTAGGTCAGAGGTTGGACTCGATGATCTTGAGGTCTCTTCCAACCTAGAAATTCTGTGATTCTGTGAAATTGAAAGCAGTCTCTTAACTACATGCATGTATGTTTTACACTAATCTCTGTATTTGGACAAAAAGCATGTTTGTTTGCTCATAAAAAATCTGCAGATGTGTTCTTGCTACTTGACTTTACTACTATATTGGTTGCCCGTAACATTCCAACTACAAGAGAACAGCACAGCAAAAACTGGGGGCAGGCAATGGTGAAGGGGAGAGTTGTAAAAGCATTGAAAAGCTCAATTTGTCTTCCAAGGTCAACTGGTTACTGACCCCATCAAGAAACAGATATAGCAGACAGCAGTGATGCAAAAACTAACCAGAGTAGTGGGAGACTTCTTAACTCTGTCTTGGAATAGTGTTTCACTAAGAGCTGAGCAGTTGTCTATCAGTACAACTACAGAGCTGTAGCTTTGCTACAGTTTTAATCTTCAAATTGAATGGTAGCTTGGTAGCTACCTTTTTTTTTTTTTTTTTTTTTTTTTTTGAGGGGGGGGGGGTCTCTCTACCATGTATTTTGAATGTTACAGCTTGAATGCTTATACTTTGAAAGAATAACTATTTTGACATGTCTGTAGCAAATTACTAAAATTCCTAAAATGATATAAAGGAAATTACATTATTGCACTGTCATCAAAAATATTGTCAATTCTTAACACAATTCCTCCCTATCCACCACTCCTCAATCCCACAGGGACTCTACAGTTAGAATGTGTTCAATTATTTAATTGAGTAGGATCCAGAAGTCTTTTTCTGAACACAAGTTCTTTTACTTGTTGGTCTGAATAGGAAAGGATAGTCATACACCCCAGCACATTGATGCCAATGAGACTGAACTCATGAAATTGCTCAGCTTTATTTTTTGAAAGAAGAAAAAGTAAATGAATTGTCAAAGTAGAAATGGGAGTAAGAGACAAAACTTTGGGCAGGGTGGAGGGTGAGGAACTTTAAGAAAGCTTGAAGTCTCTCACCAGATTGAGAATCTAAATGAGGAGATTTCTAACTACTACCTTTACCAAGGTATTTGAGAACAAACCAAGATAACAGATGTGTCTTGCTTCTGTCTTCAGAAGTCTTCCAAAAAGAGGCTTCATTATTAGATTATCTCTACTAAAAGGAGAATATGTCTGTAACTGCTTCTTCACCTTTTATATCTGCCCATTGGAAGGGCCAGGCTTCTTTTCCAAACCAATTTTTCAGGACTGAAATGATGGTAGCTGCAAATGTATTCACTAAAAAAATCTCCCTCAATTTCTAGAATAAAATCATTGTTATACCTGCTTAAATCTTGCTTGTTCCAAAGTATTTCCAACATACACTGGAATCAACAGCAACTTCTGCTACATTAATCATCTGGTTTCTTGGAAGATGTCCTGCTTTGGAGTAAAGTTCCTTCTGACATTCTCTGAGCACACTATACTTTCTTCCATTTCTAAAGTGAGTAGTTCAGAGATGATGAAACAGTTTTCATGACTGTAGAGCAAAACCTGTATAAACCTTTACATTATTGTACTGCAGATCCTGCAAGAATAATTCAGAGTTGCCTTGGGTTTTTCCCCTCCATACAGGATGAATAGATGAGCACCATAATCATGTTAAGATATAATTAAACAAATGGCTACTGATATCTACTAAGATGGGATGCTAATGAAGATATGTACAAATTATGGGTTTAGTAGCTAATCTCTGATTCATAAAAAAGGATAAAGGGAACACCCAATCTTGTGATGCTGAGGGATGTGTACCTTGTTTTTCCACCGATTTAGTTACATTTTGTTCCCTGCTGACTTCATGGTCTATGCACCAAATGGGCTCTAGCTCTTGACATTTGCCTATATCACTAGCTGTTTCCTCTGAAGCACAAACAATCAAGAGACTGAGGAGATTGGCATGTACCCTATTGAACATCAATTTGAAAAGACATAACAGGCTTGCTTGCTGAAATAGATAGATCTACAATGTAACTTGGGTGCTCAAAGCTGAGATCAAAATCATTTCTGATTTAACTTCCCTAAAGTTCAAAGGGGCATAAAAGGATATGTATCCCTATAACCTGTGATACATATCAAGGGATATGTAGCAGGATTGCTACCCTGGACTTTTGGAGAGCCAAGTTTGACCTCTTCCAGGACCTGCCTGGGAGTATCTCATGAGCTAGGTTGCTAGAAGTCAAGGAAGCATGTGAGAGCAGGCAATGTTTAAACAGCACTTCTTCCAAGCTCAGGATCGGTGCATCTCTAAGAGTAGAAAATCAGGGAAGGGGGTGGGAAACCTGTTTGGATAAGCAAGGAGCTCATCGATAAGATCAAAAGGAAGAGGAAGGTCTATGAAATGCAGAAAAAGGGCCTGTCCTCTTGGGAGAAGTATAGAAGCGTTGTCAGGGCCTACAGGAATGCAACAAGGAAGGCTAAAGCCCACTTAGAGATGAGGCTTGCAAAAGAGATAAAAGATAATAAGAAGTATTTTTTTTTTTTTAAGTATGTAAACAGTAAAAGGAAGACTACGGATAATGTGGGTCCCTGGCTGAATGAGGGGGGTGTCCTAGTAATGGGAGATGCTGAGAAGGCAGAGATACTGAATGCTTTCTTTGCTTTAGTCTTTGCTTCAAGGATTCCCCCTCTCCCCCGGGACTCTTCAATCCTGGAGGGAGGAGAAAGGGTCCGGAAAATTGAGATCTCCCCCCTGGGTGACAAGAGAGTGGTTCAGGAGTGTCTGAGTGGGCTCAACACACACAAATTCATGGGTCCCGATGGGATGCATCCGTATGTGCTAAGGGAGCTGGCAGAGCTGATCACCAAACCACTCTCTATCATCTTTGAAAGGTCCTGAAGAACATGAGAGGGGCCTGAAGATTGAAGGATAGCCAATGTCACTCTGGTCTTCAAGAAGGGCAAGAAGGACAGTCCGGGAAACTACAGACTAGTCAGTCTCACCTCTGTCCCTGGAAAGGTGTTGGAACAGCTTGTTCTGGATGCCATCTCCAAGCAATTGGAAGAGAAGAAGGTTATGAGGAATAGCCAGCATGAGTTCACCAAGGGGAAGTCACGTTTTACCAACCTTGTTGCCTTCTATGATGGCATCACCAGCTGGGTAGATGGGGGGAGAGCAGTGGATGTCATCTACCTTGACTTTAGCAAGGCTTTCAATACTGTCTCCCATGACATCCTGATAGCAAAGCTGAGAAAGTGTGGGATAGAGGAGTGAACAGTGAGGTGAGCTGAGAACTGGCTGACTGGCTAAGCTCAGAGGGTGGTGATCGGCGGTGCAGAGTCTGTCTGGAGACCTGTGACTGGTGGTGTTCCCCAGGGGTCAGTGCTGGGTCCGGTCTTGTTCAACATCTTCATCGACAACCTTGATGAGGGAATAGTGTCTGCCCTCAGCAAGCAGGCTGATGACACAAAGCTGGGAGGAGTGGCTGACACACCAGAAGGCTGTGCTGCCATTCAGTGAGACCTGGACAGGCTGGAGAGATGGGCAGGAAGAAACCAAATGAGGTTTAATAAGAGCAAGTGTAGAGTCCTGCACCTGGGAAGGAACAACCACATGTATCAGTACAGGCTAGGGGATGACCTGCTGGAGAGGAGCTCTGAGGAGAAGGACCTGGGGGTCCTGGTAGACAACAGGTTGACCATGAGCCAGCAGTGTGCCCTGGTGGCCAAGAGGGCCAATGGGATCCTGGCATGCATTAAAAGGAGTGTGGCCAGCAGGTCAAGGGAGGTGATCCTCCCCCTCTACTCTGGCCCTGGTCAGGCCTCACCTGGAGTACTGTATCCAGTTCTGGGCTCCCCGGTACAAAAAAGACAGGGATCTCCTGGAAAGAGTCCAGCGGAGGGCCACAAAGATGATATGGGGCCTGGAGCATCTTCCCTATAAGGAAAGGCTGAGAGACCTGGGTCTGCTCAGCCTGGAGAAAAGAAGACTGAGAGGGGATCTCATCAATGTGTATACATACCTGAGGTGTGGGAGACAGAGGGATTTAGCCAACCTCTACTCAGTGGTTTGCGGGGACAGGACAAGGGGTAATGGCCACAAGATAGAGCACAGGAAGTTCTGTACCAACATGCAAAAGAACTTTTTCATGGTGAGGGTGACAGAGCACTGGAACAGGCTGCCAGGGAGGTTGTGGAGTGTCCTCTGGAGATACTCAAGGCCTGTCTGGATACCTACCTGGGCAGCCTGCTGTAAGGAACCTGCTTTGGCAGAGGGGTTGGACCCGATGATCTTTTGAGGTCCCTTCCAACCCCTTCAGTTCTATGATTCTGTATGAGTCATATTGCTTTAAATGAGTCTCCTTAAGGTTAATGCAGGCACATTCTTCACAATGTTACTTCATTATATTTATTTTGGCAGCTTTCTAAGTTCACCAGTTGCAAGGACAGTAACAGTGGACAGAACATGTGGCAGCTCCTCAAGCCAGCTTTACATTCTGACCACCACTTTAAAAAATATCTTTATTATTACATAAGATACTGATACTTATTTACTATCTTATTATCCCAGCAGTTATAAGACAAGATCTCACATAAATAATTAATGGTTCCCAAAGTCTCATATTTATAATCTATAAGTACTTCTCAATGCACTCCTCTGTCTGCTGATGCAAGCATCTGGAGGTCAGTTGTCAGAAATAGCTAATTATATCCTTTCCCATGAGGAAGAAAATCTTTAAATTTAATTAAAAGATCTTAACTCCAGTACTGTACATTAGGGTCTTCCTCCCATTGAATTTTCTGCTGTGCGACTTAAAGTGATAGGATGAACATTCATATGAGCAGTGGCTCTCATCTGTGGTTTTGCTTTTGGCTCAGCACTGCTTGAAGGATGTTTTGATCAAACGGTCTCTGTCTCGCCACCACATCTAACTTTAAAGTTCCTTTCTGCAACTTTTCCCAGTATGCCTTACGCTCCAGGTATCAGAAGTCTCACTCACAACATTTGGTTTGACATATTAATCAGCATAGTGGCAAAGGTCCCAGGAAAATTATGAAAGAAGAGCAAAAGTGTGAAGCAAAATGTTCAGAAAGAACTGATCTGGGCATGTTGCAGAGGTTGGGCTAAATAGGTTCTGAAATAGAAATACTCCTCCTACTCCTTCACACATTTTCAAAAGAAGGAAAAATAAATCATCTTAGTATTTCCAGAAAGTTGGAATAAACAATGTTATAAATCTATATAGTTTATCCTTTTGTGTAATCATGCATTAATTATTAAAATCATGATTAGCACTGCTGATGGTTTGCTAATGCAGATATATACAGAAAACCTGGATATTAACAACCAAGAAGTACTTAATATGGTTCTGTAATATCCACACTTATTGTAATTCACAGATTATGAAATCTAAAAGGGAATACTTTTCCTGCAGTTCTGTGCAATGATTTCAGAGAGGTCACTCTATTGTTAAAGAGGAGAGTTTCACCCAGTATTCTTAACTACCAAATTTCTCTTTCTTGGGGCTGTTAGAGATAGATGGCCATAAGTTCTTTTATGCTGTTCAAAACTGACATATAATCAATAATAGTACTAATGCTATTTCATCCTCTCATCTGTTTTGCACTTACATCTGTATCATCCCAGACTAAAGCAGACACCCTAGAAGCAGAGATAATACAAAACTTCCTATTAAAATTCTTTTTGGATGAGACAATGTTCATGATAACTGTGTATTATAGTGAATTTTTCAATTAAAAACAACAACAAAGATCTTTAGAAAAGTAGTTTCATCTGAAATTTAAAACAAACAAGGGAAACAATCGTTCTTGAAAATGTTCATGGGAAATACTGCTTTCTACAGAGATACATTTAAATTGAAGCAGTAGAAATAAAATCCTATTCCTCACTAAGGCTAGCAGATTTTTGCATTTTTGAAAAAAAAAAAAAAAAAAAAAAAAAGTCTTCCTTGCCAGTATCTGAACCACTCATTAATTTCTTGGGGATGTATGTAGGAAGACATACATCTGTAAGGTGCTGAGTCACAATGAAAGCTAAACAGGTAACTAAACGCCTATAATCCTGACTGGTCGAAAGCAGTTTACTTTCAGGCAGGTTGAAAGGTCGTCTTTCATCTGAGATCAGTAAAAAAGCTTTTTATTATTTTTTTTTTTTTTTGATACCATACAAAGTGGTGGCAGGGATGAGGACTTCTGTCAAACAAGCACTGAAGCATCTACCGACAATCTTTCAGGTGATGGGTAGGAAGTGTTTAGGAAGTGTTTACATATGGTCTAAGAACACACCTGAAACTTCTACTTCTGAACTACTTTGTAGAGAAAGCTCAGGGATGTGAATTTCTTATTCTAAGGCGTTCACTTTAAAGGCAAAATGACATGGCATAGTGAAAAAGTTTACAAGTACAGTGGAAAGAATGAGAGTAACAAGAAAAGCTTTTCTCTAGGTGGAGGAAATACAGTGTATTTAACAATGAAAAGGAAGAAGGCAGTCCCCCCTTTTTATAACTCAAAGTATACACACTTAAAGTCACTCCTGGTGTAACACTGCTGAAATAACATGAGGGATAAAGTTAGACTTAGCCTGTAATGATGATGATGGCTAATTTATTCCAGATTGAAGACAAGGGGTTATAAAAAAAAAAAAAAAAAAAAAAAAAAAAAATAAGTCACTGTATGTATTATAATTAATTTTCTCCACAATGAAAGCACAGTGATTTGAAAAAAAAAAAAAAAAGACCTTTTTAGATGTGCCTTTTTTAGATGTGCCTTTTTTAATGGATCATTGTTGTACTGTGGTACCTGGCTGCATCCAGCATTTACGCAGTAAGAGAGTTCTTCTGCTCTGGGAAGGGGTGATTTCATCAGTCATAACAAACCTGGGTAATTCAATGTCCCAGGAGGTGTTTTGTCTCTTTTAAATATCCATTTTGCTAACAGACAGGTAAGGCTGGACATTTCTATGTAAAAGCATGAATTACATCCAAACCTATTGCTAACATTTAAATAGGTGAAGTAATAATAGTTTCTTCAGCAAGTGTGTGATTGCACCAAACTGAGCTGGCAGGAGAACACCAGTCCCCCGATAAGCCCTACTGCTTCCAGGTCCTAGAACTCTGTATTCAGATACAGAGTACTGCTCAGTCCTGCTGACATCGGTACTAGCTCTGTCCCTAATTTAAAACAAAACAAAACACCAACCAACCAAACAAAAAACACATCTCACAGTGCTTTGTTGTGCAGAAGATAATGAATTTTTGTGGTTTGCTTATTTTGGTTTCCAGTAACATTGGCTCCCTTTCTCCCTTCTGCTGTCCAAAAACAGATTCTTCCTCAAGAGATTTGTGCTTTCTAATGATGATGAGGTGGACTAAAAAAAGAAAGTAAGAAACGTCTTAAAAGTAATCTTCCAATTAGTTGCTTCTTTCTTACAATAGGCAGAACTGTGCTATAGCTACAAGCTATGTTGAAATTTATTGAGATACTGATATACTGAGATAAAATGCTGAGATGTTTTTATGACTATGTATAAATTAGCATTATATATATTTTTAAAACATGGATAGAATTACACTGAACATGGGGATTGGCTTGTAGTATTACCTCTCTGCAATTTATAGTTGTATTCTTCTAAAACAGTAATAATTTCTGGATGAAAATGTAATTTTAATCAGTTAGCACAATCCTAGCGTTTGCAGACAGTCAAAGAGGTAGCTTACTGTAATTGCATTACATTACAATGAAGCACTCCAGGCAATGCTAAAGCTTTGCTTAATCACTGGAAATAATATACATTTTAAAACAAGATCATATTAAGAGTGCCATCTTTATAACTAATTTCCCAATAGTTCCATTTCCTACTAAATTTCAAATTGTGCTTACATAAAGAAACCAAAAAGTATCACGGTTTTATATAAAGCATAAAAGAAATGTTGCACTTAGAAGTTCTATTAAAACTGCTTTGGAATGAATATTTTCTGGTCCCCAAGCTATAATTTTTTTTGCAGTGGAAAGAACAGGGTTTATGGGTTACATTAGAGGAGCACAGTAAACAGAAATGGCTAGAGAATGGATGAATCTGAAAAATGTCAAGAGTCAGCAAACAAAATAATTAAGCTTTGATGATCGCTAGCTCAAAGTAACACCTAACCCTCAAGCTCTTGCTGTTTCAACTGCAAATATTCATCTAGTACCTGGTGTTAGACTACATTACAATCCAAATGCTACAAACCCAAGTCTGTGGAAATTACAGAATATGCCAAACCGCAAAGCTCTAGGCCTAAGTATTAGTTCATTAGAAAATAAGATCATAGATGTTCCAAGAAAAGAGTTTGAGCCAATTAACATATTTTCCATGTTAAACCTTTGGCCTTAGTAAATAATAGAGATTAATATTCCCTGCCTTTAAACAACTAATCAACAGTGAAAATCACCATGGCTTTTTTTCTCTAAATTTCGTCTCATAGGTAAGACTTTCATCCAAAATAACATTGTACCACAGTATTTCCAGCCTCTTTCCTTGCCTTCAACTTGATGCTAACATATATTCAGGAAAGAAAGAAACCCCAAACAGAGCTTGAAGAAATAAAAAAGAACAAATAGCTGTCAGCTAGTTCTCATGTGATGTTTGTAGCACACTGTTTTATCAAACATATAAAACACTTTTGGATGTGCTTAAAGGTCACTAAATATCAAAATGTTAGTAACAAGTCCTAAAAAATAACAATAGGTAAATCTAAACCAAGGGTGGAAATCTCATAGTAATCTAGGTAAGAAAGAAGTATTTTCTGTGCATACAAATTTGGGAGTTAGGAACCAGACTGCAAGAGTTCTATATCCAAGTTCTATTCTCCACCTAGTTTGATGCCAATTAATTTACAGCTCAATTTCACTTTTAATTAGGGCTGTTCAGAGTCCAACTTTTCCAAGATGCAGATTGCCAGTAACCATGTGATCATGCAAATAAGACTCTGCTATTAACACTTCTAGTTAGCATGGAACAAAAATAACAACAATTTATAAGTTTCCATTTTCCATCTACCCTCAGCAGAAACAATTAGAAGCAGAAAACATGAAATCATCTGTGTTTTGAATGGCAGTTTCTACTTATAGCAACTGAGAATCTAGTTTTATTAAATACAAGGTTATCAGAAACCATAATCTTTTCTATTGAGTCAATGACAAACTATTAATTCATCTTTTCCGTAGGCAGGTCTTTGACTCTGTATGAAAAGGAAATCAGAATCCAAAGTTTTATGATGAAAATAAAGTATCTTATCAAGCTACTTTGAAGGAAGAAAAAAAAAAAAAAAGGAATCCAAAGAAAACAGGGAATTGCAATTTTAAGTGATAATCAAAATCCTTATATTTGGAGATACAATACAATCAATCAGCTATGTACTCTCATCAACAGTACTGAAGGAAAATAAGCTTTTTTTTTTTTTTTTTCCCAAAGAAATTTGGGTTTACTTACAGTTACTGTGTTTCCCAGATCTTTGCAATAGCCATTTATTGTGTGATATCTGATAGTAAACACTGGCTGTTAATGGTGAATCGCATTTTTTTTCTCAGCACAAATCAAAGTTTGATTGCTATACTATGTGCATGTGAATTACTAAGTTCTGTGTTTTTTGATCATTAGATACATACTAGCTGTTACCAACTACTCTTTATTCATCTGATCTCAGGATGAGTCTTTTGCCATTGGGCTTTCCTTTTTTTTTTTTTTTTTTAAAATCTGCATTTGAAATCAAACAGGGACAGGCTAACCACATGGGCTGCAGGAAGGGCTACACCGAATATTCAAAGTATTTCATTTTTTATCTTGTCCATGCTGTATTTACTTGTTAGTTATGCTGACACTGCTTTTAAAGTCAATATTTTATAAAGCAGTTTTGGGTACTGTTTCTATCATATTATCCCCTGATATTTTCAAAAAGATTTTTCCCATCACTATTACCATATTAAAAAACTAACTTAATAAATTCCAGGGAGGGACACTTGTTCAAACAAGTAGGGGAGAATTCAAATGTTAGACATTACAGAATATCCCTGAGGAGGGTCAAAAACATGAAATAATTTGCAAAACCTGACAAATATTTTTCCACTGGATGATGTTCACTTGAGACGTCTACCACAGTGGTGTCTGTTACAAACATAATGTTGAAGTCAACATGTCCTTTTTTTGTTGTTAAAAGCATTCAGGGTTTTAAAATATTTTTTTTTTTCCTGTTTCAAATCTACTCAACAGGATTCAGGAGAAGATCCCTGTTCTACACTAAGGTAATAGCTTCATTTTGCAAGTAAGAAAGTGAAAAGAAAAACTACTGTGAACAAAACTGTCAGAAATCACCATGGTTATTATCAAACTAAAGGAAAAAAAAAAAAAGAGAGAGAGAGAGAGAGAGAGAGAGAGAGAGGGAAAAAAAAAAAGAAAAAAGACTGGCACTTGGAAATATATAAAAATGTATAAAACCCCTTTTCCCTCCAAAGAAACAAAGATAATTCTAGATAATCGTTTGCCAAGGGCAATATAGGATCTTCACTGATATATGGGGTAATTCCAAGACACTGAATGGAGTTTCTGAAATTCTAGTCAGCAAAAATATTGCATGACGTCCTCATAAAACAAATAGAATCAAAAGGAGACCAGATGATCCTTGGTTATATGGACCCTCAAAATTCATATAGCATGAGAACAATCAACTAAATTTTGATGCAAGGATTTCTTGTATATTTCCTCATATCCAGCCTTTCAAAAGTCTGGGGAACTGAATCTCTTTTTACACCCTCTCTGATCCATTTATCTACTTTTACTTCACGTCTGTCTTAATGGAAGGATGTATCTAGTGCCAAGACTTTTATAAATAGCAGCACTTAAATCCATGATGAGCACAATTCAAACTGCTGTAGTCAAGGGGAACATGTCTCTAAGGCTTTGTAACCTGCATATAAAAGTGTGTTTTAGGCTGAAATGTGGCATGCTTAGATTTCATGAAAATAGAAATCTGTAGTTCCTTTTAGAGGACAGTTAGATGAAACAAGTAGTGGTTTTATGCTTAGCCAGGCAGACTGCTACCTCAGAAACACCAAAACTTTAAAAAGGAAACTTGAAAAGTTTTTTTTTTTTTTTTTTTTTTTTTTTTTTTTTTTCTGGGTGATTACATATTTAGTATGCAGTGAATCCATTAACAGAAACTGAGTTCATATTCACATAGAAGGCAACGACCCTATGCTGTTAATGAATAGATTGAGGGGTTCTAGAATTGGACTAAGAAGCACTTACACACATGAAACAGTAGAAGTACTGAAATGAGAAATTTCCATGGTCTAGTTTTCAGATCTGGAAATGCTTTGCCAAAATGAGATCACAAGAAAAACTCAAAGAAGGGGCACAGTTGCTCAAAATTACTACTGCCTAAAACCCTAGCCTGCCAGTTGGATATCTGGGGATACCTATATGTAGGTACTGCGTGGAAGAATACAAAGATCTAGTTGGATAGGAAAAACAAAACAAAACAAAATTTTGAAAAATACCCTCAAAATATTCAAAAGATACCCTCAGGTGTTTCTGTAAAGTTACTTGCTTCTTGGTGCTGTTGAAATAGCACAAAAGGATGTAATAGATCATATCAACTAAACCACTAGCTATCTATAAGAGTCTTTAAGAGTTTTCACAATATTAATTAGAATAGTTCTTCACCTTACTGCATCAGCATGTAAACACATGGCCTTGATTTCCACCACAAGGTATATTGCTATTTTCATATTTTTTCATGCTTTTGCTTTCTGAAAGAGGTATTGTGCTAACAAGCACAGTAGCTGCATATAAGAGATGTTAATCTTCCTACTGACTCTTCACAAAAGCAAAGAAATTGCATGCTAAGGTTAAAAACATGAGCTATAAACACAGACTTATTTATGCAGGTAAGTAATTTCTATTTTAGCAGAGGAGTGCACCCACCATCCTCAATTTTATATTTCAATTTTTTTTTTAAATTACATATTGAAGGCAGGGAGAGATTTGTAATACATTCTTTTAAATTAAGTTTTCTATGTCTATTATACTCTTATTTTACCTCTGCTTTTAACACTTGTCTGTCAATGGTTCAATAGCTTGACTGTCCAAAAATCATTTATGTCAGACATCACGCACTGTTGACATTAGTACCTAAATAAAGAACACCTCCTCCTCCAATGAATGCACCATGACTATTGTTCTTTGCCAGAAAGAAAGATGAAATGTAGTGGGAGCCTGTCTTCTTGTGGTCTGTCACGACTACAGGTGGTGAATAGCAGTGTTGAGTGGGAGGAACAGGGAACAGTGGATTTGCTCTGAACTGCTTAGGAATCCTCCTCTTTGCCCACCTAGTGCAACAGAGCCTGCACATGAGCAGTACTGCACCACCTTGTTAGTGGGAAGTGCTGATCTTACAGCAGATCAGATACACACCTGAATATAGACTTAAATACCTAAAACACATGCTCCCAGAAATATGAACAGACTGTCTCATCTAACTCACCCCAAACTCAAATCCACACAGACAAAGAAAACACACTTCCAAATGCAGAACTCAAGAGCTATTATGTGTGGAACTTCTGGGCTTTACACAAAACCTGCTGCCGTATCATGACTCTGACCTGGTTGCTCTTGTTGAATCAAAATGAAAGAGGAGCAGAAGCTGCCTGCTGAGGTCTGACACAAGGCTCCTCTACTCTTGGCATCCTCCATTTCTGAAAGTTAATAAAGGAAATCCACTTATTATTTGGCAGTAATTAGTCCTTAAAAGTGCTTTGCAAATACAGCTAATTGATTAAGTAGCCTGTGCAAAAGCATCAAAACACTGGGTTTAATTAACATCCTTAAAACCTGCATATTTCATTACTTCATACAGAGTAAAAGAAACCTTTTTCATCAGCCAGATGTACAAAAGAGGGAGAAGAGGGGAGCAAAAAAGGTACAGTTTAATTTCTTGGTGAGTCTTCTGTATTAATTATGTATCCTTTTTCATCACCCTGTACAAGATTTCATATAAATAAATAAATAAATAAATAAAACTAAAATAACTTGTTTACATTAACAAAAAAGACATTCACAGTCTTGGTTCCAAACCTTTATATTATAACTCCCCTACCTTTTCTATATAGGAATAAGTACAGGGATTCAATGTCTCTTAGATTCATACCTGTAGGGAAATCCTGTCCCCCGCCACAGATCTGGCATCACCAGCCATCTGCAGAAAGATCCCAAAGCATTTCCAAAGCACTTGCAGGCAATTTCAGTCATCTTGGTTTCCATCTCAGATTGTCCCTTTCTCTGTGTGCATTTAATCAAACAGAACAGTCATTCCTGTCTTTGACTCTCAGATACCTCCACTTGGGATTGCTAACCAATGCTGATCTTTCACAGAATCACAAAACAGTTTAGGTTGGAAAAGACCTCTGGAGGTCAGCTGGTCCAGACCCCTGATGAAGCAGGGACACCTAGAGCAGGTTGCCCAGGACCATGTCCAGGCAGCTTTTGAAGATCTCCAAGAAGGGAGACTCCACAACCTCTCTGAGCAATCTGTGCCAGTGCTCCATCACCTGCACAGTACAGAAGAGGTTCCTGATGTGCAGACGGTACCTGCTGTGTTCCAGCTTGTGCCCACTTCTTCTTGTCCTGTCATTGAGCACCACTGAAGATAGTCTGGCTCTGTCATCTTTGCACCCTTCATTCGGTATTTTTACACATTGATAAGATCACGCCAAGCCTCCTCTTCTTCAGGCTGAACAGTCCCAGCTCTCTCATCCTCCCCATACAGGAGAGGTGCTCCAGTCCCTCAGTCATCTTGGTGGCTCTCTGCTAGCCTCTTTCCAGTAAGCCCAGATCTCTGGAGGGCCTTTAACTGGATCCATTACTCCAGATGCAGCCACACCAATGTTGAGTAAAGGAGAAGGATCACCTTGACCTGCTGGCAATACTTTGCCTAATGCAGCCAAGAATACCATCAGCCATCTTAGCAGCAAGGGTTCATTGCTGACTTGTGTTCCACTCGGTGTCTACCAGGACTCCTATCTGCAGAGCTGCTTTCCAGCTGCATGGCCCCCAATGTGTACTTTCACACCAGATGAGGTGTGGGCTTTACTGCAATCTTATTTTATAAGCCTGCTACATTTTTAAGGTTTGTTAATTGCTCATCAGTATGACTTTATCCCAAAGAGCAGCAGTGACCCCTTAGTTTATGCTGAGCAGCTTACAACTTCAGCGACACCAGGGCTCAGACACTCCGGTCTCAGTGTCCCAGCACTGAACTTTGGAAGTGCCAGGGCACAATGTTAGATTCTTCAGCTACTATTCTAAACATAGAGTTGCATGTATTAAGGTTAGAATTACAGCTACCTCTATACCCAGTACGGAAAGACCTTAGTGGGTGTGTGTGTGTGTGAAATTGCTGAAATTCTACCCAGCTGGGGAGGTTGCACTTACCAGGGTTTGTATCAGGATTCATAGTCCAGATACTAACTGACGTGGTTTTCAGTCTGAAGGATCCCCCCCTTGAGCCGATATACTTGCAGACTACATGTCGAAGGAGAGTGGTCTGAGTCTGCAGTCCAAGAAGGAATACAAAATTTGGTATTCCAAAGGGTATTTCTTTGTATATTGTTAAGGCAAAGTACACAGATGGCTGATAACATACACCAGTCTCTTCAGTTACAGAAATGGAAGGATAAACAGCACAAGGGTGTCTTTAAGCTAAACTTGTACTTCCCTGATCCATGGCTAGTTGTGTATTTGCCTGTCCATCTGGTATAAGTTAAAGCAACTGCAAAGCTCTACTACCAACTGCAATATTCCTGCTCCCTATACCTGTAGATGGTTATACTGGCTACTGGTCAGACAAACAATATGCACTGGAAGCAGTCCGAATATCCAAGAGCAAGCTCATTAAAACTTGATTTGCTTACTGAGACTACCCCACCAGGTGCAAATTAAAATAAAGATAGGCACTAGAGCTGGCACTACATTATGAAAATTATTTGAACATCTGTACTATTGGAGCTTTTTTTTTTTTTTTGTAATTACACATTAGAGAGAAGACATTTAATAAATAAATATAATTTGTTTTATTTTCACTATTTGCAGCAATATTTGCAAGAACATTGAACTCTGGAATTCAGCACAATCCCTTTTGAAGGCAATAGTGTGCTTTTTACTTTTTCTCATGGGCTAAAAGTAATACACCAACCTACTGTGTACACTTCTCTAGAATGAAGTCTTGCACGTATTCCTCTTGAGATTTGCAGTGTATACATGAAGAGTCAGAAACGGTAATAGAGAAAATGTGCCTATATTTTCCTATATAGATATAAATCTTTCCTTTAGAGACATTTGAATCCTCATAAATTGCCCCTTGCATACTAAGCTTTCTTTTTAAATCTTAAGCAAATTCCACTGCTTCTCTATTGCATAATGAAATAGCCAATCATGCTGAGGAGGTGAAGTTAAGCCTGCCTGAGCTTGCAGCAATGGTTGAGAAGATTTCATACTTCAGAAGTGCCATAAAATCCTTCATCACAAAAATTCAATTTTTTATAATCCCTGGGAGTTTCCATGCTGTATCTAACATTAAAATCCCAAAACAAGAAACCAAGCCCAGACACGTTCACCTACTATTCAAGCTTCCACCTTCATTTAGCTCTTTAAGACATTTTTTTTCCCACTGTTTTGTTTGAATTCCATCCCAGTGGGAAATATATACATGCACATAAATACATGAAATTTATGATTTTCTCTTCTGCAAATGGATATTTAGTCCCAGTTTTGCCTAGGAAATAATTAATAGAGGATCAAGCTTCATCTTCTAGGCTGTCTGAAAAACATCTTTTTCAAATCACAGCATATTTTTTAAACAGAATAAATAAAGTAGAATAGATTAGTTTTAGATTAGTTTATGTGTAACATTCACTCCTAACAGCTATCACCAAAGAGCCTAATGTGTGATATCTTAGTTCAGATGTATTTCTTGTAATTGGCTTACAACGTCAGGCAGCATTCCTTTCTGACAAGCAGTGCACAGAAGTGTAGTTGCAATTTTTCTGCAACGTGAAGCCATGCTTGACTCCTAGGATTGTGTCTGTCTTGGTCTATAAAGTCACAGATAGGGCACACAAAGCAAAGAGATGTGTATGAAGAACAGCATTGACTCTGAAATCTTGAACATAGCAAAATATTTGAGACCTACAAGTAGGTAAATAAGGTGCACATTTGAAAGAAGCTCATTTAACATTACATCCACAAGTGCCATTATTGGTCATTCCAGTTATCAACATTCCATGCCATTCTCTATTGTGAAGGAATGGAGGGAATAGAGTGGTATTCAGACACTGATAGTATTTATCTGCCAAATGAGGCTGCCCATCAGCTGTGGAAATAAACTTTTCCAGTGGAGCAAAGCTTATCCAGTAAATGAACTTGTTTCTGGGAAGGCTTGTACATAAGACATCCTGAACCTACTGCTTCTGCCTTTGTTCAGGGAGAAAAAAAAATCACCCTCCCTAATTAACAAGCTTTTTTTTGAATGCTGCCTTTTTATTGCATCTCTTTCATGGCCTCTATCCTTATTCTCTTTATGCCATATCTTCCTATATGATATTCATTTATGCTTCTTTCTTTTCACACAACATATATACTAGTAATAGTTATTGTAAGATTTTTCGAGATTAGAAATTGGCCAAATGATTTTCACCCAATGAAGAAGACCTGTACCTTAATTCAATGGTAATGGTTAATAATATTGCAAACATTCACAACTATTCCTATGAGCACAGTAACTGATTTTTTTTTTTTATTACAAAAATGAACACTATTTATAACAACAACTAAGTTATGTTATTGATATTTATGCTATATCTCTCACTGAAGAGAATATGATCAACAGCAATGCTATGTCATTCAATAGATATCTCTCAGAAGAATTCAGAAATTTACATTTTTTTTTCTTTTTTCTCTCTCAATATTCTCCTGTAAAGGTCATGTTGTTAAAGAAAGAGCCCTCCCTGAAGAAAAAATAAAAATAAAAATAAAAAGCAATTGCATTCTGAATACCTTCAGCTCTCAGGTAATATGAGAAATATTCCCTTTGTTCAATTTGTCTCCAAATTCCAAAACGTGCCATGAGGTCAAAGGAAAATTGGCTGAATAACCAGGCCCACAGGGTTGTGATCAAAGTCCAGCTGGAGGCAAATCCCTAGTGGTGTACCCCAGATATTGATATGGGGGCCAGTGTTGTTTTAACATCTACAGTCATGGCCTGGACAATGGGACAGAATGCACTCTCAGCAAATTTGCAGATGATACACAACTGGGAAGAGTAGCTGATACTCAACATGGTTGTCCTGCCCTTCAGGACATCAATAGGCTGAAGAACTGGGCAGAGAAGACTCTCATGAAGTTGAACAAGAGGAAGTGAAAAGTCCTGCATCTGAGGAGGAATAATCCCAGGTATCAGTACATAGTGAAGACAAGCCGATTGGAAAGCAGCTTTGCCAGGAAGAACCATGGTGTGCTGGTGGAAAGCAGCCTGCCATGAACTAGCAATGCATCCTTGTGGCAAAAGGGGTCAACAGTATCCTGGGCTGCATTAGGAAAAGCAACACCAGCAGGTCTGGGGAGGTAGTCCTCTCTGCTTGCTGCTGGTGAAGCTGCATCTGGAGTACTGCATCCAGTTCTGGACTTCCAATTTTGCACAATCTTACCTCCCAGTTGTGAGAATAAGGTCGTACTTATTTACTGATTTTACAAGATTAACTTCCTTTCAAAGAATTACAAAATAATAATAATAAAAATAAATAATAAAGAAATACTAGCTCTATACCAAAACACAAAAATAAAGCCCTAACAATGTAGAAAATGCCTGAATCCTAGTTATCCAAAATCTTGATCAAACACATCAATGTAATTTATTATTTCAGAGTTGCTGCTGCTGTTAAGCTTGTACCTTTTCCTGTCTTACTTTGTGTTCCCTATTTTTTTGCACATTAACCCTCTCTGATCTTTCCAAATGGCCCACCAGTCTAGTTCCAGTAGAACACCTCCTTGCCCACTACTAATGCAGACCTTGCAAACAGCTGAGGTCTTACTTGAGCATAAAGTAGGTCTTCATGGTCACACAGCTACATAATAAGAGGAGCAGTGATAACTCAGAGGCAGAACTGTTCATGATCTTGTCCTTTGCATTCACGCTTCATCAGCCACTGCCCGCCTATGCATGTGTGTGCCACTCTCAGCCATGGCAGAACAGCAGCACCAGCAAAGAGAAGATAGACAAGAGGTTGCATCAACCAGCTGCTAAGCATGAATCTTGAATATCAAATGTCAGTCGTAGATAGACCATGAATAAGCGATGTGCAGTAGTCAACTTTTCACTTGGGAATCACCCAATAATTTCAAACACTTAACATATGCAGTGTTGAGGATAGGATTGTACATTTTATGTTCACAGAATCCTTCTTAACTACTCTACACTCCCTTTTTGAAGAAAGATGAATACAGCGTCTGGAAAAGGAGAAGAGATGAAATATGGTGTCTGAAAGGTACATATCCTAGCAACTTGCCCTTATACTGCTGATCTACCTGGCTGAATACAATAGCTCAGTAGTTTCCATCAGTGCTAATGTCGTGTTTAAGAAAAAGTGACTTGATATCTCTGGGGTTCAGTAATTGGATTTGGAGCCTTTAACCTCCTGGTCACAGGATCAGATCCAATTCCAGTTCATAGTATCTGAAAGTCATTAGTATCACAGATCTGTTCAGTGGCATATGTGAAATGAATATGTGGTTCCAGCCTAGCTGCTAGCGGGAATGAGTTCCTTGTTGACCCTCTCAGTAGAAATACAGGGGATTAAATGAATAAGGAACACAAGTTAGCTTTCTACACAAAAGGGTGGTCTCTCTTGTCACAGCCAAGACAATTTATCTGGTCAGTTTATCTGTTCAATTTATCTGGTCAATTTATCTGTTGCTTGTGCTATGTTAGTCTTGTTGTGTATAAAATTTCAAGCTTGTGGTAAACATATTACAGAACCTTTAAGGTTCCTACATTTATTTGAATAAAAACAACAAAACAAAACAAACAAACAAATCTACATCCAACTTCCCTTTAAATATTTGTTCAGCTGAGTTGTGTTTGGTCCTAGCATTTCAGAAATCTCAGCTGGCCAGAAGTGGCCAGCAGCACTGTAAACTGGATCTGGCTTGCATGAAATTGGACTACTAAAAATGTCACCAGAGCAGAATCGGTAGCCTCTTACATGATATTTGGCTTACAGGAAGCAGAGCAACAATTTAAAAAAAAAAAAGTGAGAGAAAAAAGTAACTTTATAAACATCTATCTAAGAGTTACAAACTCTTATACTCAAGTAGTACATCATACTCTTATTCTCAAGTAGTTCTCAACCTGTGCTACATTCTCCAGCTATGACCGTGGCACAAACAGAAAACACTTGCCAACGGGAAAGGAAAGCGTGGGTAGCTGATGAACCTGGCTCTCTCTTGTCAGTGATAATAGCTTTAACTTCTCTTTCAGCAAAAACAGATAACCGTGAAATGTTTACAATAAACACTAAGCCCACATATCTTGCTTTTTTTCAGCAAATTTTAAAGCCAGTCCTAGTTCCTCTAGTGTCAGGGGTGTGTTAGCTTTTTCAAAATACATGCTAAATTCAAACCTTTGGTCCTCAGCGCTTTAGTACAAACAAACAAACAAAACAAAACAACCCCACAGATTAAATTCTGAAATTTCACCATACTTTTGTGGACATTTTGACCTTTTGAAAACCAAAGTTCAAAGAACATGGGGAGAGAAACAGAGGAATTTAAGTGAGAAACAAAACAAAACAAAAAGCTCCCAGAGATGCAGAGGCAAGGTTTCAAAAAACTTACAAACCACTAACAATGATTTGCCTCTTGCCTTACAAATCATTCACAGAATCCCAAATGTAGACAAAACATTTGCTGAATCTCAAATGCAGTTTATATGGGTTTTAATACTTGTTTAGTGTGATTTTTTTTTATAATCAGTTTTGAGTTTATTTGTATTGGGTTTTGTTTCTCATAAGGCATCTGTTCTTGTGTTTCTTTTTACATGACTGGCACTCTCCTAGTGTAAATGACTGGACTGACATTTGTTGGATTGAGCTTCACATGGAGCACCTGTGAGCAATATGTGGTGTGTGTGACTTTCCTTTACAACCCTAGTAATTTTAATTGTTTTTGGCATGCTTTTCCTGTCATATACTGTAACTTGACCTTTGTAAATATTCATTTCATTTTGATGCTTATGAAATGGAGTAGTTTAATATTTTAGAATAAAATGGTCCTCTGTTTACCCACAGAAATAGATATAGAAAAGGCAGTGGCAGCACAATTTTTTTCTTCCAGAGTTCACTAGCAACCTTGGAAAAGTAGGTGGTATAACTATTGAGTAATCTAAACACCCATAAAGCATAAAACACATGGGGATAGAAAGAAAAATATAGGAATATGTAATAAATAAATTTAAAAAATCATTTTTTAGGAAATAAAAGTTTAGATTATATCTACTCTATTCCATTTTTACTAAAACATATAGCATTGTAGATGTTACTATAGTAACACTTCGCACTACTATTCCATAGTAAAATTTTCAAAAAGTACAGAATGTACTTTTTTTTTTTTTCAGCCTAACTGCCAAGGCTTTAAAAGGCAATAACTAATTAGTTGTACTGATTAGCTATTCTTACTTTTTCTAAAGTAAAACTGAGTTTTCCCCAACTTTCAGAGTGAGTTAGGAAGAGACAAGGAATTTTAAGCCAACAGTGCTTGAGTTCTGCACTCACAGAAATCAGACTGCACTGCCTTATAAATGGTGAAAGATATTCAACAGCATTACTTCAGAATTAGCAGAGAGAAAGAATTTGCTTAAGGAACTATGTATACCATGCCAGGTATGTTAACCCTATTAAATCTTAAAGCTTTCAGGTTGTTATATATAGTATGTCACTCCAACAATTAGCAAATATTTCAACGCCAGAGAGTAGGGTGATGTCAGCCAAAATCATTCAAGTTGTTGGCTATGATGATAGCCTATGACCTCTAAGCTTGATTTTTTACAATATGCAGATTTTTAGTTACATGAACATAATGACAGTTTGAGGGTTTTTACTGTATTTTGAATTTTCATCTTCTAAAAATGATAATTGAGCTCTGGACTGCTTTTGAATTACAGGGAGAATACCTGGAGACACTGATTATAGGCTACCCATATCTCCTCTCTCAACAGGTAGTTGAACATCATATTTATTGAACATCATCACTAGTTGGTTTGGTGCTAAAATAGATCCAAACTTTGTAACAGCACTTGTAACCTAGTGACATAGTACTTACTAACAGACAATGCAAAAGAGGTTTGGCAGTAATCACTTTCCTCTGTAGTGTTTGGAGGCTGCAAGCCACAGGTCTGTGTTAAGAGTTTCAACACTTAGATTTCCCAAAACTAAACAATATAAAGGAAAATGGGAACGGACTGCAAAGTACTTACGGTAAATGAAAGAGCCATGAGAAATCATGTGGTGTCATTCTTGAAAATGCTAGGGTTATTTTACATCCATGATAAGGCCACTTTATAACAACCACAGTGTCTAGGGGAGCCTTAGACTAAACGTGAATCTGACCCATGATGGTCAGTCCAGTCATGAAAATTCAAAAGCAGTCGCTTGTTACTACTCACTTAGCAAGACTTCTGGGTATGAATGCAGTACATACTAGATAATTGAGTAGCCCATAAACAGCTAATAGCCCATCAGCACAAAAATTTTAATGTAAAGTCCTGACAGAGCCTCTTAAATAATCATCAGCAGGAAAGAAAAATTGTTAGCTGGATCTTTATCTGGTGTAAAGCAGCAGACAGCAGAAGGTAGCTGAGTAACAGTAGCTAATAAGCTTATAGCATATGATCCAAAGAAAGCAAAGAAAATATTTTGTAGTTTGCAATAATCATTACATCTATATGTTGGTCCCTATTTTTAAAAGATAAAATAAATTGAAAAATACTTTCATTAGCTTTAAAACAGTATCAGAATTAGGCCAGGTCTATGACCTTTTTTTCCTACACAGCTATATTCAGTAAAATGGGATCTATTGGTTTCATTTCCCCAGCACAGCATCCAGACAACCCTTCAAGCAGAATTATTGCTTCTATTAAAATGTGTCCCATTTTCTAACTCTTCTCGTTTTCTCAGCTTAATATGAAACAATTGAGAGTTATATCAGTACATTAGGAAAGAATTATCATTATCAGCATCCTCAGAAGTCCTGATTAATGTAACTATCTCTCTCCTCTAACTAAAGATGCCACTGGAGGTACTAGTCCTTCATGAAGAATTATGTAATTTAAGCTTTGTAGAGTGCACATTTTTCGTCAAAGTGGTCAATAATTCCTGGCTGAGTAGAAGCATTGCTTTTCAATTAATACAAGTTTCTAAGTGAACTTACACATGTGGCGAAAAATACAACAGACTTGGATTATAAAGCCACCTGCTTCTGACAGTATATTATATAAATCCCATTTACTATACCTACTACAGTAACTCAAATTCTCTGAAACCTATGTTGATGCATGTGTTAGGACAGACAATCCCCCTCACTAAAGCAGATACAGGGTTATCATTTGTAGATATATGTACCCACAGAGATGTAGTTCCTGCACTACGACAACAGATTCCTAAAACTAGGAGGATTAGGAAATCAGGACCAAAGTAACGTGGATGACGAAGACCTCCAGAGGACCTGCCTGCCCACAGCTCCTTAAGTAGTCCACTTGGGAATTTCTTGTCTGAAGAGCACAATGGGATAACCCACTGGTGTAGTACTCCTCCTAGTCTTTGCATCACAAAAGTCTTGTTCACTTAATTCTGAGCTCCAGGGGACAAGTTATTTCACAAGATGGCTTTCACAGGCTGAAAGAAAATCTCAAAGCCCCCTATTAATGTATAAAGAGGTTTAAAGCCCAGTGACATTCAATCACATTCCTAGCCACATTACGGGGAACAGTCTGGGGGTGGCACTGGTGTGGCTCATTTATCAATTTCAAAAACTAGCCAAAACAAACGAGAAATTTGTTTAGCTTTTGGTCTAAACCCCTGTGAATTATAGTGATATATCGCATGTATAGATATGTGCACAGATGCAAGTATATTCTTGTGTGTGGAAACAGTAGCAGTAAAAAGAAAATAAGGTACTCTTTGCAACTGAACTTTCATACCATTTAGCAAGAGACATTTTCCTCTGATACATGTGTGAGAGGTTGGATAGAAAGTCAGTGTTATTAGATTTCATACTTTTCTAGAGACTTCGTAATTGTGGTATAATCTCTTTGTTTCTCTTCTAGTCTCTTTTTGGGTGGGGGGAAGGATATTTAAAGTTTGGCTGAATTTGTGCACTGGGGGACTTGGTTATTTAGTATAAATGTGATCCTCCCCACTTCTCCTCCCCTGACTCTTTCTTCTGCTCTGTACATTTTCTGATTAAGGACCTGAATGACTGAAGCAAGAACCAAATTACCAGCCTGAGGCTAGACTACACAGCAGCAAAATTCCAATTTTAAAAATCTGATTGAAGAATATGGGGCTTTATCTACATAGCAGTGTGTGGAGAACAGGAAGGTTTTCTTCTTTCCTCTCTTGGCCTTGTGGGCAAATAGAGAATTCATTGGAAATACTGAAATGAGATCATATAAACTGATAAGAAAACTCACAGAAGAGGAAACTGTGAGTCTGCATAACTGCAGCAGTAACTGAGTCAAATTGCCTATGACTAGACATAAAATGTCACGCTTCCAGAGAGTTCCCTCTATATATACACAGTGGCAATCTATGTGCAGCTACTGTGGGTCTACACAACATCTGCGTGCAAGGACTGAAGGAACACTGCACCTGAGGTCCTCCACAATGCACTCTGTTCACATTAGAGGTCAATTTATTTGGGCTTTTTCACCAGCTCACCTCTCTTCTCCACCATATTTTTAGATGCTGTTACTAGACTGTAACCTTCCTCCCTCCCTGCAACATTTTATTGCCACTAGCTTTTAATTTTCCCTTGTGGGATCCTAAGTGGTATGTTTCACTTGACCTCTCTCTGGATGAAAATGTAATCATCTCACTTTGTTATATGGTATTAACATTCCCTGTGACTAAAATGTCAGCCAGGAATTCAAAATAATCTTTTGAAATAGGCACACTGTCTGCCCAAATATACACAAAATTAGGGAGCAAGGAGCTGCAACATCCTTCTGGAAGACCTATGCCCAGCAACTTCTGTCCAGGTTTAGAGTAGAGCATCTCCATCACACACATCCTACAGCTCCAGCACCCTGCTGAATGCTCCTTATCCAAGAGCAAACAACCCAAAAGACAGGTCACCTTGGCACAGGGTTTTCATGCCTTGGTGTTCTTTTGAACTTAGTCTTCTATGTGATGTTAAACAGATCTGTTTCAGACATTAGTGTTAGTCATCTCTTGGTGAATACTGATTTATTTTGCTGTACAGAGGTGACCTCTAGGACTTTTGCTGAAATAGAAATTCTTCTTGAAGAACTAGTTTGTGTTGTACAATCTAAGAAAGACAACAGCAGCACAGGAAGGAAACAAGAAATTCAGCTCTCTCTAAACAAACTTCCGTACTCTGTGTTAACTATGTAGTGTATCTCTTTTCATTAACCATCAGATTCAGATACTGACATCATCTCACCTACACTTTATCTCAAGAACACTGGTATCATCACCGGAGTCACTTCCTTCTTTTTTATTGTTTCATCTGCTGACAGAAATCCTCTCCTCTCCTAACACTACTCTTTTATTTAACTCTGTGCTGTCAGCCAAATGAGCAGATACACTAAGGAAAATATACCGCACCACCACTCCACCATGGCATGTACACATGTAATTCTAAGCACATATATATATATATATTTTAAACACAAATAAGCATGGGTTCACTAAGGTATTAAGACCTGTTCATCTGCATGTTTTACTTAGTTATATACACTGTATTTGGTTTGAGCTGCATCTAGAAGAGATTGCTGGAAAAGTGTCAGAGAAAGAGGACTAAAAGTAAATAAAACAAGGCAAAACAGGCTGTAAAAGAAATAAAAAAAAATGAAGGAAAAACAATTACATTTAAGTCAGAAAAACAAAAAAAAAACTACAGAACAACTACTATTTTTCTGTACACTCTATAATCTACTTTGGACATTGTACAGATCAAGGGTAAGGATTTGCCTCTCTGGAGAGTGATAGGAAGGTCTGTGCCAAGAACAGGGAGCCAGTGTTCTCACAAATCACTAGAGATACAGCAATCCTCATGCTACACACAAAGACTAGCAGGTAAATTTTATAAGGAATTCAACTAGCTGAACATAACTGTGGTCTTAAAAACGTGCAACACAGAGCAAAAAGCAGTGCTTGGTGATGTTTTCTGTTTTTCCCCAAGCAGAATTATTTTTTTTTTTTTTTGCAAATACCACAAAGAAATAGGGAAAAGTAATTGATATGTAAAATACCACAAAGAAATAGGGAAAGCCTTTAATTAGTTTCTGACATATTAGAGAATGGCCCATTGACAGTCTTTTCAGGTCTTCCCTGCTATCCCGTAGATTGGTATTTACCAGAAGTTTTAAATGCTCTTGAACCTTAAATACCTTTCTCTAAAACAAAAATTTGGAGACTTACAACATTTAGGTAATACAATCCAAACTATTGCTTTATTGACTGTCTTTGCAATTTGATGGTTACTCTCTTCTAAAAAAAAATCCTGCATATGGAGAGTCCATTACAGATGACATGGATTAAAGAGAAGTGGTAGCTGGTTGGCTGGATGCACACAAGTATACTCTGAAAAAGATGTAATTGACCATTTAGATCATCAGTCAAGAAATGATCAATGATATGAATAGGATCTTCACCCAGCCTGGTGAAGAACTTCTAACTTCTGGAAAGTCTGGAAAGAACTTCTAGCAGGGAATGAGTGTTGGCTTAAGTGTTAAGTCTGATAATTTATTTTTACACGTAAAATGTAATTTCAGTCCAAGTATCAGCCCTATAATGACCTTCTCCCATGCCTCATGCTTAAGGGCGATTTGCTGTAAACTTCCCTTTCATGGTCATTGCCATTACACGCACCAATGCTTGCTTTAGTACAAGCCATTCACACTCCTGGTGCAGAAGACTGCAATTTCACATTTCACTGCATAGGAGCAGGAGCAGCGGCAGACTGGACAGGGACCCTACAAGATCATCATGACAACCAAAGAGGAGCAAGGCAAGGAGCAACTGTGGGAAACATATTACTGTTCAGAAGAGGCTTTTAACTGCATTAATTTAGACATGTATGTAATTAGAAGACTCCAGCATGACAAGGGCAGAATCAATGGAAACTACTTTTTCATTTAAAATGAAACTATTGCTGCTTTAAGAGGTGGATCTATTCTTAACCTTTTCAACTCAGTTCTATTAACAGACTAGCGAAACAACAAGATACAGAGCAGTTCTATATTGCTTAAAATGTTTCATATCAGATAGCAGATTGAAGATGCATGTATTGAGTTAGTGGGAAGGGCAGAGGGTTATTTCTCTTAGTCATAATGTAAATGTAAAGAAGAAAATCCACTGGCATTTAGGGAGGGGAAGAAAAAGAAAAAAGAAAAAAAAAAAAAAAAAAGCAAGGAGAAGTAATTGGGGTCACATCCACTACGCACAGAGACATTTCCAGAACAGAGTCCAAGTGAGTCACAGGCAGCAAGAGAAAAAAGAGAGGGGCAAGTGATAAAGTAGAACTCATGTGGCCTTTTAAAGCTCTTCTGGCAGAACAAGAAAAGTAATTACACAGTGTCTCAGCAAACGTCCATGGCACCACCTGGTGTATTCTCAGAGAAATCCCAAGAAAGGATTTTTCAACTTAACCTTCATAAATGCTGGGCTGGTACCAACTCCTTTGCATTACACAGCTTTGAGAAGGTATCAGTCTGGGAGCACTGCTTGAAACACAGACCTTCTGAAAGATGCAAGTGATGGAAGAGAGAACTAGCTGAAGGTAGCTGGAGTCTGCTGGGTAACCAGACTTCATAAAGAGCAAGAAGAGAAAAGAGCCTCAGATCCACAGACTGCTAAAACTGATTCTGACTTCATGAAGCCATAAACATATAAAATCTGGATCTTGGGAAGACAGAGGATGATGATGAAAATCATGCTGTTTCACCCAATACCATTGTTCCCAGGGCATCATTATGTCTTGTTGCTGGCTGCATGCTGGAAGAGCTTCCTCCTTGCTTTGTCTACCTGCCTTTGCCAAAGTCAGCATGCCCTTTTCCATAAGAATTTAACAACCTTCTAAATAGGTTCAAAAATATTAATTGCTCTAACATGCAATTATGGTTCCTGTGTTACTGAAAAAATGCTACTACCAAAAGTGTTCTTTTGATGGGACACCCTCACCTCTGAAATCCTCCCCACCAAGAAATTTCTATTAATCCAGCGCTTTCTGAACTGTGTCGTAGTCCATGAAAACATTTAATGCAATCCTAGTTACCCTGCCCGAGAATGAGTCTGAGTCCAACCTGCTGTCTGTTCTTCTCTCTTTACCTGGTGGGAACCCATTCATTAAAGATGACAACTGCTTGCTCAAGTCATCAAACAAGTCTGCAACTGGTCTGTAAATGCCAACTCCTGTGTAATGAATATGCAGTGATACTTCTTTGGACAAAACAGATATGATCATATCAGAGTACTAATATTAGTGCACTTAGTCCATTTTCTATGGATCACTGTAACCTGATCTATTGTGGTTCTGTGTTGGTAGTATGTGTGTGTGTGTGTATATATATATATATATATGTATGCATGTGTGCGTGTGTGTAAAATGTAAGTGTCTATAAAATATCTATGTAAACTGAGCACTGCATTGTAGTGGCACACCTAGGACATTTCATTATAAGTGTACCAGATATTACAGGTATTGTTAATGGACTCTATTAGACTATGTCATACTTTTGCAGTTGAAATTTTGATGACATTTTAATAACTTTTATGACATTATAAAACTTTTAATAAAAACTTACTGCTAATTACAGTTTGTATCTTTAAAACTTATTTCAACCACATCATAATTTCACAGCATAATAATGTTTGCAGAGGTAAATCTGCAATGGCAGTTTTGGCTCTATGCATTATACCATCAATAGCAAAGAGTATGTTATGAACACAAGAATTTTTGTGAACTTGTTCATTAAACAAGACAGCAGTTAAAATTCTCTGCTTTGAGCATATGTACACATTCTTTTCAATCAGACACCAGTGAGAACTGATGTTTTGGAAAATTTGACTGCTTTCTTACAAAAAGCCTTTATCAGATGTATCTTATTTTAAGCATCAAAGAATTGATTGGCTTCTGCATTTGAGATATACACATGTACACACATATATATAAGTGTATTTGTTTAAATATGTATTTATTTATGAATAGATGAATTGGGGAATCATGTCACTGAGACATTTTCCAGCATGAGTACTTTTGGTAGGATTCTTAGGCTTGAATGCAAAAAATAATACCATATTACTATCCCAGCGGACATTATATAGCAAACATTTGAATGACTTTTTGCATTTGTACAAGTCTGAAATATCGTGTTTTAAAATGCAAAATTACAAAGGAGGTAGTTGAAATGAACTTACCAATTTGTGAGGTAAAGCACACATTTTTCATCATCAAATTTTATTCCAGTTTCCATATAGAAAAATAAAAATGCCATAACTGGGATATTAGGAAAAGAGATGCTATAGAAAGAATAAAAAGATAATTTTCCTGATGAATTCCTAATCATTTACAAGTTGCTGGTGAACAATAGTTCAGTGAAGATTGCTTCAGAAATTAGGTCTTGACCTGAACTGTTGAAAAATAGTTCAAAGCAAATTGAAAATACAAATGGATTGGGGGGGTGCTCAAACTATATGTCAAAGTAATGAAGACAAAGCCTGTGTCATATCAAAGACTAACATTAAAATTAATGTTACCACCTCTATAGAAAATAGAAAAGTTGGTCAACATCTAGAATTTTTTATATAATGCTACAAGGGGCTAACATACACACAAAAATACCCCTTGTCAACTTAAATGATGTTCAGGTCATTATGACACCTGCCTGCAAAATCAAATAAATTCAGAGCTAAGATCAGTATTGTTTGCATTATATTTGTGCCTGGAACCTCAGAAGTATGCAGAGGAACTTTGGGTTGAGCTTAGCTGAACTCTAAATTGGACACTGAACCTGATATTAATCACTTCCCCCCCCCACACACTTTCTTTAACAGTTCAATAGATGCACTTGGCTGAATTCCCCAGTTACACTTGCAATTGCTTTCCTACCTTTCCTGAGTAACTCGTTTCAATGGACCAAGACAGAATTTGATTCATGGAAGATATTTGGATGATATCTTATTTGAACCAAGAGTATAAGCAGAATTGCATCTATAGCTGCAGTGCTTCTGACTTCTCAGATTACAAAAACAGCATTTCTGCTGCATGAACATAGCTACTATTTCAGCCAAATTGTTGGATGAATTGACAGTGTGGGTTCTTTTCAAAAGCTGTTACTTTTAAATCGAACTAGCGTTCATGAAAGGTGATGAGTTCATAGTTATGGCATCAAAACAAGACTTAGATTTAACTCCATCCCACAGGTAGTGAGGAGGTAGCAACACTGACCTGCCTGCAGTGTCTGCTCTGAATTACGTTTCATTATATGCTAATTTGTTATATTTTTTACACCCACATTAATGTTTATTGTGGATGAATGGTAGAAAGCAGATTTTAATGAGAATTATCATAACAATTGGGATCATTTCCAGTAGATTAAACCACAGGTCTGAAAAGGTTGAATGCTATTGGTATACTTCACTTTACCTAGCAACAATATTTCTGATTTTTGGGTATACACCAGACTCAGACTGGTGTCTAAGTACTTGATACACTCACCAATCTGCAGGTGCTTCAGCCCCCACCATCTCTTTGTTTCAGTCATGAAAACACTCATCTGCAGAACAACCACTCTTTCTAAGACTGACATTGCTGTATCAAGCAATTTACACTAGCCAACATTGTAATGATACTACTTAGATTTATATTTAATGGGCATTTTTTTTTTCTTGGAATTTATGAGGGAAAGAGAGGACTATGCTGTGTGGTTAAATTATTAGACTATTCTCTAAATACTCGTCTTTCCAAAATGTCTTCAAGAATATTTTAATCAATACATAAGTAAGCCTGTTTCAACTGTAGGAAATTTTCAATGGACACCAGCTACTATGTCTGTGCAACAACTTACTTTTGAAGTTGAATATGCTGGAGTCTGTAGAATAATACTGCACATAACAAGCAATCCATATTTAGTTAGCATTTTGTTCTTAACTAGTTTTTATTTGTTCTCAACTGTTCTTATCTAGTCGAAGAGAGAAAATAGAAAACAAAGCATCTTGCAAGTATGTATCCTGGTTATCATATTATCTAGCAGAGCGTAAAACAGTGAGATATGGCAAAGTTTTCACTGGGAACAACAGATGCATGTCCTGGGTCAGTGTCAGTCATTGCTGTGGGCCACTGTGTGGCTCAGTACTTTGTTCTTTGCAGGGAATTTAGCCTTTTGCTAACCCTTTAAAAAAATCAAACCCCAACCCTCCATTAAAAGCAGAATCAGAAAACTAATACACCATGCAACTGAGTGAGCAAATCGGAAACTTGGGATTTTATGGAATAAGAAAAGATTGACTGTGACTCCATAGCATGGTATTTCCATTTGCATCTGTTAGACATAAACAGGGTAGACTGGAACTGAAGTTAGGTCCTTGATTTAAATGGAAAGAGAACGGGGACAGTTATTGTTGAAGTTGTCATTACACACAGCTTTGAAGGATGCCGAAAGGGACTGTATATGAAACAAATAAAACAGATATGGTCAGTATCTGTCTATTCTATATCAGAGGTGAGCCACTCAGGTTTATGTGCTAGCAGAGATGCATGGGCAAGACCCCATTATTTGCCTCTACAAGGGCAATGTACTCCCTCCTCATGCTCATTTTATTTCATCTGAGTCTTCCCTGATTTTTGTTCAAAAGTACTAGTTGAATTTGGCAGCTTCAGAGCTACTCATGAACTGAACTACTCCAGTAAAAATTTCTGTTTGTCCCGAACCCAAATAATAATAATAAAAAACACACTCTGTTGGGACAATCAAAATAGGTGTAGGAAAGTATGGGGCTCATGGTAAAGGCTCTTCAAACACAACCTGCCTTTAAGTCCTATTGAATTCTATTTGCATCAAGCTTGGCATTGCTAGTCGGTTGAGGGAGGTGATTGTCCCACTCTACTCTGTGCTGGTGCAGCCTCACCTTGAGTACTGTGTGCAGTTCTGCGCACTGCAGTACAGAAAGGACATTCAGCTGTTGGAGAGTGTCCAGAGGAGAGCAACGAAGATGGTGAAGGGCCTAGAGGGGAAGACATATGAGGAGTGACTGAGGTCACTGGGCCTGTTCAGCCAGGAGAAGAGGAGGCTGAGGGGAGACCTCGGTCTACAACTTCCTTGCGAGGGGGAGTGGAGAGGCAGGTGTCCTATTCTCTGTAAACATCAGTGATTGGACCCATGGGAATGGTGTTAAGCTGAGGCAGGGGAAGTTTAGGCTGGACATCAAGAAGAGGTTCTTCACTGAGAGGGTGGTCGCACACTGGAACAGGCTCCCCAGTGAAGTAGTCACTGCACCAAGCCTGTCTGAATTTGAGAAGTGATTGGACTGTGCACTTAGTCACATGGTCTAAACTTTTGGGTAGACCTGTGCAGTGCCAGGAGATGGACTTGATGGTCCTTATGGGTCCCTTCCAACTCGGGATATTCTATGATTCTATAATTCTATTTAACTGTTATGGACCCACAGGGACCCATCTAAGCAAGTTTTATATGTATTTCAGGCAATAAGTCTAACACAATTTTCTGAGGTTAATGCTTGTTAAAACATGGATAGCTTGGACTCTTACTTGGGCTACACAAAGCTCACAATGCTAAGTTGAAAACCATAACAATTGCAGTGAGCATTCTTCATTGAAACTCTCAGTGTAGCTAAGGATCATACCTGCGCCCTATTAATAATTAATCCACTGCTGAAGTTCTGAAGGTAAGGATTGAGCAGCAGGCAAACCAACATCAGATGGACAAAGGTACTTGTACCATTAAAGTGATAGAGACAAATTCATGTTTGAAATATTAATTTGAAAAGACTTACAGTGTAATAGATTCACACTGACTTAGCCCATATTCTAATAGACTTATCCCAACAGTAACATGTACCAGAAGGAAAGGGAAAACATAAAACAAGTGATTTTAAAAATAAATAAGACTTTGATTTTTAATAGCACCAAAAGACTTTAAATGCACATGTTGCTGCCCTCTCCACCTTCAGTATTGCTGAGTTCACAGAACTACCTTATACAAACTAAGCATATGATAAATATTAAAAGCAAACAAACAAAAAAACCTACAGGGAATAATATTTGTTCTGTCAGCTCTTTATGGATTGTTTGTAGCATCTACAAATAATGAATGATTAGAGAACAAACACACACACAAAAAAATGACTTTAAGGCACTTAATTCTGGAGGAGTGCCCAGAATAGTTGCTTTGAAATCCTCCTGTTTTTTCTTGATAAGTATGTTACAGAATCATGAAACAAAGCCTACAAACAAATTAAGACTACTTATCTCTTATGCGTCATTCTCTTTTGCATGCTTTATTCTGCCCTGTTAGTTTGGCATTGTTGCCTAGGTGCAATACTGTATCTTTTTTTTTTTTTTTTTTTTTTTTTTTTTTTAGGAAGTAATTACAGTTGGAAATAAGATCTGCAAACCTGATTTACATCCCTCCAAAACCCTCATAAATTCATAACATCCTAAGCATTTCTATTTTAGCTTTGGGGCCACTGAAGGCATTTTTTACCACATTTGATTTAGATAGTGCGCTTCTGATCTGATAACCCAGTTACACCAAATTATATATCCTTTGCCAAAAACCCAAATGGCTCGCAGATACCTTGCCTTGCTGTTATATACTTGAGGTTTCCATTCAAGCTGTAAGAATAACTAGTTCAATCTATTTTTCAGTCTTTTTTTAATAGCTGAAGAAGGAGAAAACTCAAGATGTAGTACGTTGCTACTGTTCTTTATCATAAATTTTTATTAAACTGAAATTAGATGATACAAGCAAAGGTCAGAATTGAAATAGAGTTGATAAAATCAGTGCATTAACAATGATTCTGAACTGAATCATCACGTAGCTGAGTCACCAAATTAATACAGCCAGACACTTCCTCTGCCATGGAGATAACCATCTTATTTCTTTTTGGTTTAGGTATAAGGAAGGAAAAAGAAAAAAAATAAATCCATATTTAAACTTTTAGGGAACCTCATACATGCATATGAACACCTGAATTCACATGTACCCTGGTCTCCTCTCAGAAAAATTATACACATATATGGAAGCAGAACAAGGAAGTATTTCTAACCTTAAGGGGAAAAAAAAAAAAAAAAAAGAGAAAGAGAGAGAGAGAAGGAGGGAGGGGGAAGGAGAGAGAGAGACAGACAGACAGAGACAGAGAGAGGGAAGGAGAAGGAGATTCAGGGTAAAAAGAAGGCTTGCCAAAGTCAGGTCTGCAGACTCTGTGAGTAGATGATATGGCATTGGTCAGAAGCTCAGTCTGGAAGGGTTGAAATATTCAGTCATATAACAGAGGTCCCAGAACATTCTCAGGTGTGACCAGTGGCCCACCATTTAATGTTTCATCAGCACTGAAACGCTACTGTGTCTTATCATGAAGTCAGATCCTTTGAGTTAACTATGATGTCAGCCATTTACCAGTGAAAGGCTTTCCACTAAGTGAAATGGCTTTAGATTGCAATTTTTTATTTTTTTATCCTACTGCCAGAACATTTTTATCTGGAACTGGAGATATGCTTTAGATCCTTTGTTAGTATTAATTCCATGTTAGGTAGAGAAACCATAATCCATCCAGCTCAGGCATGTTTTCCTGGAAGTGAATAACATATGCCTAGGGCTGGAGGTATACCAAAGAGTTCACAAAATACCCCCTCATCTTTTTTCCACTTTGGATCACAGATTGCAAACTAGGAGAAATAAAGAAGCACAGATTGCAAACTAGAAGAAATAAAGAAGTGAAGTACATTATTTCATAAGTGAGAGGAAGGTTCCAGTGTTCAGTACCAAACTGCAGTTGACTGAAGACCAGTTTTGGATGTATTTACCTTTGGAATCTGCAATGTAGTTGCAGTTGAGAAACTCTAGAAATCTTGTTAGAGCATGCCATAAGGACCTTTAAAAAAGAAAAAGGTGCTGCAGAGAGCTTCTTTGGCAGACAAAGTTTAACCATAGAACTAAAACTAGTGTGGCACCCCAGTGCTCTGCAGAAAGGATTAGAAACCTGTTGTGGGTTCTCAACATAGCAAGTTTGAGAGAATGGGAGGAAATTGACACACAATGAGCTCTCCACAGAACACTAAATTCCTTCTCACCTTGCCCCTAGAAGGTGCATTCATCCTCTTAACTTCATCATCACTTCAAGACTGTGGCAAGTATAGAGAAGCTTATTTACTTATCTTCCTGTAAGACTTTTATCTCAGCAGTCAGCATAAAAAGTAGAATATTTTAAAATGTAATTCTATATAGCAAATGGGTAGCCACTCTTCTTATCATCATGTATAGGTACTCAACAGATATCAGATAAGGTAAAAAGCCAAAGAAAATCACTTCCCATTCTTCACTGAGGGTTAGGTTCCACCACAACCATTTTACAACAGCCAGTAACCTACATCTTGCTAGACAGAGAACTAGAAAGTCTCCTTATTGAAACCACACTTCATGATTAGAGCATTTCTGTGACAAGAGCAAAGGTCAGTGTAGTGACATCAGGACAAAAAATGTTGTTCTTATATGAACAACACTGTAGATAAAACTAACAGCCTGTGATGTGACAGACACCTTCAGAAAACCTCAGTAAACCTCATGCAAGGAGGGAAAATTGTAGACTGAAATGGGGTAAAATTAGGATTAAACATCTGCCTTGTTTCAAACTTTACCATTGCATTTTCTGTATTCCTGTACAGTTTTTAACTCTTAAGTGCTTTTGTGCTCAACCATAACAACACTTAAAATTTAACCAACCTGTTCCTATGCTTAAAATTACAAAATCCTTACACATTTGGATTTAATGTCTCTGGAAGCTCACATGCATCCTAACCACTGAGCATTCAGCAAACATCTCACATATAGAGATTTACTGTAAAAAATGTAAGTCAAAATATAAACCAACTAAACAAAACATATCTAAGCAGTATAAACTGATGACTGCAAAAAGATTTGAAAGTCAGCCCATACAGTTTTAATATTCTCCAGGCTTTAATGTGGGTCTATCTGAACCTCTCAGATGTCAAGAAAAAAAAAAAAAGTAGCCATTAAAAAATTAAAAAAAATTCTGGAAGCGTGCAAGGTTTTATCATGAAATATACTTTCAAATCATTGAAACTTTTCAAAGAGAAAAGTTCAGTCTTCTGATATTAAAATATTTTGAGTATTATGATGACTACTGCAGCATTGAAACATTATTATTAAAATGTCTATAACTGAATGCGGTTTTAAAAGTTGAATCTGACAGGGTTGTTTTGACTTCCTTGAAATATTTTGATAAGATTGAATTAAAATTTCATTTCAATTTATCCTGAAACAAAATTTCAGTTTTTGCACTATGATATTTTTTTTCACTTTGCTTTTCAAGAGTCTTCTAGCAAATATATACATATATATGTATATATAATATAAATATATATATTTCTCTCTCTCTCTCTCTCTCTCTATATATATATATATATTTTTTTTTAAGGGAGTGGGTGGGAATAATTATAAATCCTCTGAAAGCAGGGAAGAAGGAGGGGAGGGGGGAGGAGGGCAACTTTCTTAAAACCTTCCAAAGACATTTTTTGCCATAATATCACACAGTCATTCTTTTCTATTGTGTCATCTCACTCTGTGTCATTTTTGATTTTTCACACTAGAAATTTCCAAGGTAGGATATTATACATGAAAAGAGGGAATACAAAGTACAGGGGAGCAGATGGCAAGGCAGTCTGGTTCAATAATGATACAGCATCTCCCTGCATACCTTGTCTCACCGTAACAGCAGCTCTACTGCTGAGGAGGTGTACATAGCCGGCACATTCAGTTAAGGTAGAGGATGACTTTAACCATCTTACCAATAAAACTGCAAGCAAATTGAATGGTCACTCCTTCTGTCTCTGACAGTTTAGATCTCAGACACAGAGCTCCTTTCTTTTTAGAAGCAGTGGCCTTCTTTTCTCTCTTTCCCAGACAGAAACTTCTACTGGCTTCAACTCAAAATGATGGTCCCTGAACTAATCATTTCCAGGTGATAAGGTGCTACCCCTTTTCAGCTCCTGACTTCCTACAAAATTAATTTCACTTTGCTTACACCTTGGATGTACTTTCAACATGTCTTTAAAGATATACATTTACTTGAAAGACATATAAACACTTATTTTTTTCTTTTTTTTTTTTCATAATATTATAATGATGGTCCAGTTACAATCTTAGTAATATAAGTGTTTTTAGTTACTTTATAACTTATGCCTTTGAACTTCCTCTCAGAGAAGGAAACAAGGAGTAGCTTTCCATTTATACCACGCTATGGTTTCCAGAGAGAAAGACAATAAATAAATAAATAAATAAATAAATTGATATTTTTAGAAGAAAACACAAGATTTCAGAAACCCAAGCCCAACTCCAATGCTCTGAGGAACTCAATGCTTAAAAGTCTGTTTTTTCCCTAACTGTATCATTTGGAAAAATAAAATATATTAACCCTCTCCATAAACCTTTTTTCACTTAAAATAATGAAAAAATGTGCTCATATGGGTTTATGCTTAGATATTGAAATGGAGAAGACAGAGAGAAGAAACAAGGTTAAGAGCAGGAAGAATTTTCAAACAGCTTATGTTAATATCCTAGTTTCTAACATGAGCTTCCAGCAAAGCTGTATCATTTTCAGTGAAACAAAATTACTCATGTGGAGACCAAGCATATTTGGTGACTTGCCTTTTTCAAGCTAGCCTTGGATTTTATGCCCATGAAAGATTTCAATTACCTGTTAAATGAAAAGAGTTGATTAAGGGCACTGTGTATCCTCTAACCAGCTCTGCCAATAATACTTAGGCAATTATGCAAAACTATTATTTAATTTTGTTAAGCGTAGGGGGCATACATAACAGCATTGGACACTGAATAGGCAAAGCTGCCTTGCAACTATATGTGCTCTTAATGCTGTGCACTTTCATTGCAATCTTGTTTGACACACCAGGAAATGATACGCTCCAGGCTCACATCTAAACCAAAGATCTACTGCCCCTTTGAGAGGGAAGCAGGATGCAGCAGGTAGCACTGTTTCTCTAAAAAAGCAAAAGTATGTGAGCATGGAATCACCTCTCAGAAACAGGGGATTGGTAGAAGCCTACTTGTCAACTGTCTACACTGAAAGACCTCAGTGAGAAAGAGAAAAGAAAGAGAAAGAGACCAACCTGGATGTTAAAAATATTAAAAAAAATAAAAATAAAAATACTCTGAAAGATACAATATTTAAGTTCTATGCTAAAAATGTTAACGAATGGATAGCCTAATATTTTTAAATCAACCTCAAATACAGATCAGTGGTGAAGTTTAAACATAACAAAATGAAAGCAAGTAGAACTTCACATGCTGGCCTGATTTTACATTTACTATGAACATCATGCGGTGCTCTCAAAAGGAACCACAATGAGGTAAAAGTTGGGGCTTGGTGTACATTGCTGTGTGCTAGTTACCTGGCTTGCTTTTAAAGTACTCATGATTGGCTAGCTAGAGGCCAAAATGCCACTCTGCTTATCTCTGATATTTGTACAAGAAAAACTCCATAATGCATACAGAAACATCAGTACTATTTTTTTTCTTCAGTGTCCATGTATAAAAAAATAAATAAATTAAAATAAATAAATAAATAAATCGTATTTTACCCTTTTTAAATGGAGAGGATGGATCAGGCAGCATTTTGTGGTGTTTGCATTAATTAAGCAATTTTAAGGAGATTTACTATAAATAGCATTGCCAAAATAATCTGACTCAATTGTCACCCACATAATGAGAATGTTGCTACTCTCCCCACCCCAATATCTAAACTGTTGTTTATTTTTTTTATTATTCTTAAGTAACAATGATGAAAAGAGGAAAATAAAAGGGCTGTTAGATAAAATTCAACAACTACATCATTATGCCCTATCAGAAAACTATTAAAACAGAGGATTTCCAGGTAGTGTAAACAGGGCACAACACAAGGGAGTTCTGGTTCTGCAGTCAAATCTTGAATTTCACCAAACCTTTCACGGGCTCAAATCAAAGTATGCCTGATTTGGCCATAACTCCTGAGCCCTCCCCAGAAGCTCCAGTCTTGTCAAATCTGAAGTCTTCCATTAAATGCCCACCTATAGCATCTACCTGAGCAGCAGCACTTGCTGATATCTCCCTTACAATATTCAAAAGGAAGTCAGTATTCAAAGAACATCCCTTAATCCAGCATCAACAATACAGTACAGATTTTTAATCAGGCTTTTTAGCAAGCCTCCTTCAAAGGGCTGCCAGTGCTTCTAATCTAACAGTTTGCCTTGTCAAAACATGGTAGCTTTGGACCGCAAGCCCCCCATCATGCACCTGAATAGGCTCATTTAGCTGGGAAGGAAGACCAAGCCTTTCTAATTGACAAAAAGGGGGAGGAAGAGAAATCCCACAAACACAAACCATTGAAAACCACACAAGTGAAAAAATTCAAGCTGATCTAAGGGCAAGCACCAAATGGAGCTATTGACATGAAAGAATTGCCCAGAATGAGATCATACCGCGTTGCGATCTTATTGTCGGCATGGTGGTTGAATAGCATGGTTGAGCTGTGCCTGAGGCTGGATTTGCATGTGCCTGTGCAAGAGATTGAAAGACCAGAGGCCATGAATCAAGCATTAAATACTGAAAATACTGAAAACAAACTTTTTTCTTTTTTTTCCTCCCTCTGGTAAGGACCTATGAAAATAGCTGGAGGGAAAAAAAAAAAAAAAAAAAAAAAAGGCTGCAGACAAAGACAGAAAGATGCAGGAATTAGGTAGGCAAAATAGCCCTGGGATGGGTGCACACACTGCATATGGGGCCATGCGGTTCTGGTTTGTAGCAGCACAGATTATTGCTGACAGGCACACAAATAGTGTGTATTGTAAATTGTAAGGGATGGAAGGTGTTAAAGGCCTTGTCTGGGTCAAGGGATACATGCTCACAAACACCGTTGACCCCTGCCTTCATCTCAGAAGAGCCCCGCAGTTCCAGCAGCACAGCAGCCTCTCTGAGGTTTATAAAAAAACTGTTGCTAAGTGCTGGCTTGCTGGCAGACATGTATATGCACCATTTGCCAAAAGGTGTCTTTTCCTCTTTTGACTTATTCAAACTTCTGTAAATAAGTTTGATAAAAATGCTCAGCTTTTCACAGCTTTTAATTAAGATTGCTTTCTCCCTGCAGGATGAGAAATATTGCAAATAGCCTGAAAAATTAGTCCCCTTGTTGCCAGGTGAGTTTCTCCAAACACACCCAGCCTCGATAATGAAGTGAAACTCTTATTGTCACTTCAGGTGGTAGCTAATTAGTATATTTTCTTAATTAAATGCTTTTTATCAAGGTTTTCTTCAAGAAGGCCAAGGAGGGCATTTTGTTGCTATGACCACTGAAAATCAAAATGTCCTATTATAGGAAAGGGACATCTGCTCTGGGAATCAAAACCAGCTAGAAACTTGCTGGGAACAACATGTGCAAGTCTGCAAGAGCAACTGGATTGATTCAAATACCTAATAAGAGCTTCAAGACCAAAGGCTTTAAAGTACAGAGGGGTAGAAAACCTCAGCTCAAAAACTAAGCAAGAGGAGAGCTGTCATTCAAACTCAGAGTAGCACGTTTATCAGCTTGATATACAGTTTTATATAAGTTCAGGGCTGTTTTCTTTACTTTTTGCTTTAAAATAATTTTAAAATTCCCAAACTTTCTCTCCACTACTTTTCAACATTCAATGGTTCTTTAAAATACTAGACTGTACTAAACTGATATAATGGCTTTGTATTTAGTGAGCTACCTGAGCTCCGGTAAGTGATGTTAACATTGGCTGCAGGTCTTTAGAAATCCAAATAGTGTCTTTTGGTGGTGGGGTGTGTGTTCAAGTAGCCCGTTTGGCAGCTCTATTTTACTGATCAGTAGGTACTGGTTGGAGCTTCAACCATATGCATTTAAAAGCTGGGAGAACTGAGAAGGGGTCTCATTTGGGGGCCACTGAATTAACAGCTGAAGGAGGATGGGTTTCATATTTTAATTGCATTCAGCTCCTGGCTCTTCATTGACTCCTTCCCCACCCTTCTTTCTCCCTGGAAGTGCATACAGAGCTAACATCAAACATTCAGCTGAGCACAGAAAAATAAAAATCTGTGAACTCCAGCATTTTGAGTCATTCGTAGGAAGAAACGTAACGGTTCTTTCTCTTTTTTCTCGTTTTCCTGTCAATGGTGTTCAGGTAACGGAAACTCAATTCTTTCAAATGCTTCAAGTTACTTGAAAGTGTCTTATTCTGCTTTCACCAAGTTTGACTCTAGCTCTGATTCCTGCAGAACGAGAAGTAAGAGAATGCCACTCTGCTTCCATCTGTCTCTTTGTATCTGAGAGTGCAGAGAGGAGCTGTCACACCGGCAGCTCTCCATCACAGCTAGGGTCACAGCTGTCTTTCACCTATTAAAGATAATTCTTGGCTTTGTCTGCAGTGTGGAGTGTTTTTCCCCTTTCTTTTTAGGTGTAATGTATAACCTTGTCAAAGAGCTAAATATACTGCAAGTTCTTACAAGAAACAGAGAAGTGTCAGGGACTAAATACTTTTACACTGACTTTATAATAAGTTTCCTTTTTTTTTTTTTTTTTTTTGTTTGTTTGTTTGTTTGTTTGTTTTGCTTGCAGAAGCAGTTAGTTTTCCCCTCTGGTGTAGTGCTCAGGGTTGTGAATGAATTTGCTCTTTGACAGACATAAGTAAAATCATGGCCCTACTAAAAAATCCTAGTCCCATGGGAGTTTGTGACTGACATCTTAGGAGTGCAGTAGCTATGACTTTCCTTGATTATTAAAAGATGACAGGATTTGGTTAAATTTCAAATACTTGAAAAAACTTATAGGTTATGCAAGGATTGACTTGACCAATGTTGGGAAAGGACTGTTGAAAGATGCAGTATCTTCAAGATAAAAATTCCAGATTTCTAGGGAAGAATGAATACTTCTGCCCTAGAACAGGCAGTGAAATTTCCATTAGAGTGTAATATGTTGTTGGAAAAAAAATATTACTCAAATAAAACAAATAATATTGCAACTACAACCCTAAGCAAGGATTTTCTAGGGTCTGCAACCTTTTAAGAATATTCTGGGTCTTTGTAGGAAGACCAATTCCTTGCACTTCCTAGGAATTCCCTATTGCTTTCTGGAAATTTCTTAAACTTTTCTATAAATTCTTTGTCACTTTTCCAGGAATATTCTAGTTCTTTCCAGGGATGCCTAGATCTAGACTCTTTCTAGGAATTTAGTGGCTGCTAGAAGCTGGAAGCTGCTGTCTCCAACAGGTGTCCTCATTAAATACGAAGAGCAGCAGTAGGCCTGGGTACAGGTCTAGCATCAGGTGTGTTCCTGAGTGACCTTCTTCCCTGCATAACTAGTGATGGTACATTCCTGCCAATGCAAACAGCTCATCACTATTGAAAAGCCTCTTCATAAGTTTCTCCACAACACTTGCAAGTCCACTAGCTTCTCTGAATTTTAACATCAATCTTATACATCTTATGTATACTATAACATAATATGTATAATATTATGTATAATGTAACATATACAACCAGTTCCATTGCCTTGTATAGTCTGGTCCTGGTTTGGGTAAGTTATAGATCATATTCAAAACAGTACGTTTACACACATTATCCAAATATATGCTCCAGGATTTAAATTTCTGTATGTAAGGAGAGTTTTTTTCCCAAGGTGCTTAAAGGCCACTATGGAAAGTTTACTCATTAAGTTCTTCAGAAATATCTGAAAAATTCTTTATGAAGAGTCAGAAGTGAGAAACAATTTTAAAAACTCCAATGCAAGTCAGGTGCAGAAGCTTCCCACCTCCAAAACCAGAACACTTAAGTGTAGTTGATGCCTTTCTAAATCTCTTAACAGAAATAAATAGAAGTATTATGCAGAAAGACATGCAGGAAGAACTGAAATATTGCTAATTACTAAGAATGCTTACTTGTATAAAAATTGCATATAATTTCTTTGTATTTCTTAAATGCAGACTAAAGACCACCGTACATGGTAAATGAAGAAAAAAAAAAAAAAAAAAGCACATCAGAAGCAAAAATTTACTTGTTGGAGTGTGTAATTTTGAACTTCAACATCAGAGGATTTTTTCTAGAGCCTTTCCAAGGAGTACACCAGCATACTTTGATTTTAACATGATTGGTGTTTGGAATGAGAAACAAATTCTCTTTTCTCCTTGATGGAAGAGAATTATATTAAAAGCATGGCTTTTATCTCCGTATTTGAAATAAGTGAAGTTAGCTTTTGACAGGAATCCTAAAGGTACTTCTCTCAAACAAAATCTGAAGCCACAACTTACAGAGGATATGTTTATTAATTGCAAGTTCTATTTTTGACAGATGTTCGATATGTAATAATGATCTGCTGCTTTGACTAATCCAGCCAAATCAACAGCTTTAGACAGAATTCAAAGGTTATTTCAGGGAACTCAGCCAACATTTATTTTACTGGATTAAAAAAAAAAAAAAAAAGAAAAGGAATGAAAAGTCATCTTTCACTCTCATAAATCCAAACACACGGAAAGTAAAATATAGATTGTCACATACTTTCCATAATCAAGCTGACCAGAGCTACATTAAATAAATAAATAACGGGAGAAAATATGGTTAGCGTTATTGCCCATGGGTTCAATATTTACCAGTTTATGTACCATCTGAGCTGTTTCCTATAACAGCCAAGCACATGGCACTTTTATTCTCAAGAGACATTATCACCATGACAACTTTATCAGAATAAATTATGAAACACAACACTTAGGGCATGCAGAATTTGGGCACAGGCTTGGAATATTATTTTGTTAGTTATTCCTTTATCAACACTCTAAGTGCCCACTGGAGAGAAGGAAATTAAAAAAAAAAAAAGAAAAAAGAAAAAAAAAAAAGGCAGCTACAAACCATGACTATTGAAATCACAATAAAAAAAAGATGTAAAAACTTTACAAAGAGAAACGGAATAAAGTCATTAGGCTGAAAAATGGGCAATCAAAGAAGCTATTGCACTTGGCAGATGGAAAAGCAGCAGGTGCCATAGTGCGATGGGACCTTGCTTCCCATCATGCACACTCTACAATGATGCAGGCTGACAGGGAAGGGAATTAATGTGTCGGAGCAGGTACTTTCTGTCCATTAGCTGATTCTCAATACGTCTACACTGACTGCTACCTCTAGCTCTTTGATAAAATGACTAACAATCCATTGTTCAAAAAGTTGTATGAAAAAAGACAATGTCGTGTGACCTGCCTGTCACTGTCCCAGATTAGCACACTATAAGTGACCAAGTAAACATTTCTGCACCTCAAACTGGGATTAGAGATTTCAGCCTATGAATAAATTATTTGAATGCAGATGTCTAGAATACATTAAGGTAAAGCACATTGGACAGGCTCCGCTGGGGGGAAATACTGATGAATAGAATTTTAAAGCCCAAATTAACTCTGGCAAACAACAAAAGCAGTGTGCAAAGCACGATAACACACCCACACCTACTTTTTATCAGGGAAAATCCCTTGTTACATAAAGGACAATTTATGTACTCTAAACTCCATTACTCTGGTGGCCCATGACACATCAGTCAAAATATTCTAGCCTGTTTGCAATCCTCATTTCCATCACAAATAACAACAACAACAAAAATATGATTATGGAACTCATAAAAACAAAAACTAAATCAACACAGATAGTCTGAGAGTTTTCAATTTGTTCAAGTCAGTCAGTCCACTCTACTGACCATCTGTGCTTTTGCTGCTAAATTCAAGGATGTCTAGAATGAGAAGTATGAGAATTACTGCTGGCAGCGATACAATTACACTCTTTGAAGTCCTTGCTTCTGACACAGCATTTCCAAAGAGGCAAATGCTGTGGGAAGTACCAGCTTGCACTGACAGGAACAAACTGTAAATTTACTTCCATAAGCAAAAGGAGCCTTCCAAAAGCCTAAGAAGGCCTGATAGCTAGTATTTAACTGAAGTTACAAAAATAAAAAATGATGTATGTAACTCTTTGGTATTTAATATGGATTTGGCAGAACCATATACCAGGATTCTGTTTGACACCAAGGTAGAAGATCTCCATGTAGTGAAATATTTTCTTTAGGAATTTTTAGCCGTTGAATATACTGTGCTTGGAAAATGTTTCATTTGTCAATATGAATAGCAAACAAAACACTAATGATTTCAGACCCTAAAGCTACTTCCAATTCCTTACTTTACTTTGTTCTTTGTAATGACCATAATTCCAGATATATGTATAGAAAAGGCAGATCACTGGTATAAAGTAGAAAAGGAAAATTCATTCAGGTTAAACAATATACCTTATAAACAATATACTCAAACTGCTGGTGTGTAAAGACCAACATCAACAAGAATTAAAAATGGAACACAAATTTTTGAGTTTTATTTGTAAAAGTATGTTATAAAAATATATTTATTGTTTTCCCCCTCTATTTTGTTGCGTGTGATATATTATGCACATTAGAGGCAAGAATTATCTCCTTTTAAGTATTCAAATCTCACAGAAGGGTCTTATATTTTTTGAAAACATCCTTCAGAATCCTCTTAGTTTACTTCATTCATAATTACAGTAAATAATGAGATAAATTTACAGGCATACTCTACTCTTCAGAAGGGAACAAACAAAAGACCCATAGACATATTCAGGCCTTTCAAAACAATCTGCTAGACACATGCAATAGCCACTTTTTGAAGTCCTTGCTTAAAACTTTAAGGCATCATTTTCTTTTTCCTTTTCTTTATATTTTTTAAAATTAGATAATTTGAAAATATCAAAATACCACCAGAAATGGTTCATTTGTTTTGTACTGAAAATACAGAATATTACTTTAGGGAAGTTTTAAATGAATAAAGCATTAGCAGCACTGGCCAAAGTGTTATTTTTAGAAATCTGAGGTACAGCCAGAGCAACCTTCACACCTGACTAATTTTAGTGGCATTTGAGATCTAATACAGGCATAAGAATCAATATTGAGATAGAACATAAATGGGTCATGGTAATTCCAAGAACTAGCATACACATATTTAGAGACTGTTTCTGCCTCAAGCAAATATATGAATTTAAAAGGAAGGCAAGGAAGTAGATGAGACCAAGGAGACAAATAAATATCACAGAAACGTGAAAAATGCTTACCTAAAATCTTAAGCACGAAGTTAAATCTCAATATGCTTTTGCATCAGCTGTTAAAGCAAATGCTTCCTGGCTGTCCAAATCTTGGAAATACTCCCAAACAAACATATCAAATTTCACTCACTCAGGTGCCTCTGGTTTATCTGATGATGTAGTTTCAACTGTGCAAGGCGATGCTGTACCAATATTTATTGTTGAACTAAAAAGCCCCACGTCTTGAGAGTCTGTCCTAAGGGATATAACTTAAGGCCCCGACATGATATGCTTATTTCTATACATTCTACTTCAAGCAGCTGCCATTTAAATGCAAATTACTGGATAAATTTCCAATTATGACCGATGAGAAATATTTTTAGTAGCATTTGGCATGATTGGTTTGAGTTCTGTAGCACTGCCTTCTCCCAGGGATTATACATTTTGCAGCCCACTTTGCTCTGCAGCCGAATGGAATGATAGAGACGAAGAAGGAAGGACGCTTACAAAATGCCTGCTAACCAGAAAGGTGGATGGGAGTATTTAATCCTAAACTACACCAGAGCTTATTTCGTAATTGCACACAGTTGCAGACCAAAAAGAAATTGTAAAAAGCTTTTGCTTAATCTGTGGGTTAAAGACATTTTTGCTATTGCTTTTCTGGCCATTTAAAAGACAGTTAAAATATATCCTGCCTGCAAATGCTGAATGCTAGCAAATATGATGCCATGTTACTCACAGCAGTTCAGGATGCAATGACATTAACACTGACATATTTGTATGTAGCACGGCCTCCTCACTATATGCTCATTTATAATCAGATCATATGTCCACTTAAAAAAAAAAAATCATCTCTCTCTGTGAAAGGGATAAAATACTATTACTAAATGATATGCATAATCATTCAGTGCCGTTACTACTGAAAGGTGATATTGCAATGACATTGAGAAAATTGGATCTATTCTTCATACAATTATATAGCTACACTTTCACTCTAATGCCATTCTAATTGGAAAGGAGCACTGAAATGTGAAACTGGGTGCATTTCAATATCTAATTATCACCCAGTAACTCATTCTCAAAATAGTTTTCTGGAAAAGACAGTTGCCAAGCATGCTATTTTAATTCTGAATTCTTCACTAGTATTCTTACAGAAAACATCTTTTATTCACTATTTGCCCATATTTCAGCTATTCCACTGGGGGGGGGGGGGGGGCGGGGAGGAGGGAGAGGGAAGATGGACACAATAAATAAATACAAATGTAATTTGTAATTTGGTCTTGCTCCCATGGAAAAGCACTTGCATTTACCAGTCTGCCAGTCAGAAAATTGTGATCAAGAGATGTTTCCTGAGGCAAGAGCTGTAAAGGGTTAAGAGATAAAACCAAATTAAATTAAAAAAGCAATATAAAGGTAGCATTTTGTACATAAAACATTTGCTAGATACAAGAATAAAAGAAGTCATTTTACTTATTATAGGTAAAATCAGCACAAAATACAATGTAGAGACATTACAACACTTTATCAAGGTTCCTCTCAATTGGTGTTTCTCTCTCAGGATTTAATGTGTTGACAATATAACACAATTTAATTTTTATAACAGAATATCTTTGGGGGGATTTAATAATGAAAATAATCTAAAGAATCATACAAACATGAAATACAAAAGTTTTGATGCTGAGTCTGGATTTTGTTTTTGAAAGGAATAGAATAAATGTCTGTATTGACAAAGCAAAAGGATGCCCCTGCCTGCTTGTGTAAATTGTCAGCAATCACCTGCTGAAAGCTTCCTTGTAACAAATCCAGCAAACAGCAGTTGGAGATAGGTGAGTCCCAAGATGCTGAAAGGTCTGAATTGCTCCGAAGTTCTATATTTTCACCTTTAGGCTACAACTCCTGATTTCCCCTGTATATTAAATTTATTATTTTGCTTTATTCTCTCCCCAAAAGCACAATTTAATTTAAAAAAAAAAATTTATTTTCATTACCTAATGAAAAGGCTGTATCAGGAGGTGACAGGAAGAACAACTTTGAGACATTAGGTTATCGACACCAGGAACAATCTAAACATGCTCCTTTCTGATAGATGCTAATTTGTAATTACATGGTCTTTAAAGACAGGGAGCACTGCAGAAAGCTTCTCCAAAGATCACTACTCTATATCATCTTATGCAGTACAGAAAAGGTGACAAAAAGAAAAAAGAGAAACCACTAATTTCTTCAAGTTGAATACACATCCATATCTGCAGCCAAGTAGAACTCCTGTGAGATGGGCACAGTCCGTGACCTTTCATACGTGCAAGCTGTCAGTTAGATAAATGGAACTGGGATGAATCAGGACTCCTTTGCATGTTCTTGCCACTTTACCATCCAAAGCTGTCATTGTGTGTAACACGGCATAACATCAGTGCTGATATATCTGCCATGGGGTCAGGGTAACAGTTAATAATCATCACTGGTTTGAAGCTAACACTTTGCAAAAATACCTGTGTAAACATACGTGTAATCTTTCCTATACATTGAACAGAAAGCTCTGTCACAAGAGCTACATAACTAACATGCAGATACCTTAAAAATATGTCAACATTCATTTTCAGAAAAGTTCTCAAATTCAGCTGTGAAGTTAAACAAGATATTAATTTCACTCAGGAAGTTTTCCCTGAGCCTGGGAATTCAGGAAAGGTTCACCTATGTTGTACTCTTATTCTTGCAATACTGGAATTGTTTTTGTTTTTAAGCAATCCTGTTATATTTTTTAATCTCAGCCTCACTTGGTGTCATCTGCAAACTTAATAAACATCCTAGTAGCCCCAAACCCCAGTCAGACTGCCTGGAAAGCACATTGATTCCTATTCAATACAGCCATTAAAAACTATCCTTCAGTTACAGTTGCTCTAGAGCTTTACATGTGGCTTTTGGAACCTCAGTCATCCTTTCCAACTTTCCATACATAATCATGAACAGCTCCAAGATTTTCTACCTGGTGCTCTAAGTGACCTAGAGAAAACATCTGTGGGCCTAATTATTTTGACGACATCCACAAGACAGATCCTATTATCTGGAGGTCTTCTACCGTGACTTCTTGCTTATTTTGATCATATGATTAAAACACCTTTTGGAGAAAACCAAGACAAAAAGTAGATTTCAGCCTTCTAGGCAGTATCTTCTATTATTTCTCCTTCCCTGTTAAGCAGTAAAATAACTGATTACTTAGTTATTGACATACAATGTTTTCTTTCAATGTTTTATGCTCCTGGCTGGTTGGTTCTTCTTGGCTTTTCTTACATTTTCCCTACATGATTTACTACTCTATGATAGTTCTCCTTAGCAATTTGACCTAGTTCTCACTTTCTATACAATTCTGTCTTGAGGTTTAAGCCCCTGAAGGGTTCATGATTTAACTAACCTTCACTTTAGGAGAGCTAGTGTATGTGAGAAATACTTGCTAGAAAGTCTCTCAGGAACTGACAATTATCTTTGATTTCTTTTCTCTTGTACTGACACAGAATCTATACTACTATCCTAGAGATTTTAAGTATCCCTTCTTTAAGTTCAGTATTTTTAATTTGTTCTTATCTCTGTCTGTCATCCTCTATCTTTTCTACATTCTGCTATCAGAGAAGTATCTTTATATAATTAATCATTTTATCCATTTGTTCCCAACAGCTTAATTTCCTTGCCTCAGTTATTGTTTTGTTTATATTTTCTTTGATATACAAGGCAAAACTTCTTTTTTTTTTTTTCTCTCATGAATATTTCACATCTATCTACATTTTCAGTATGACATATGTAAAAATTTCCCTCTACCCCCATAATCCTTGTGTTACAGTACTCAAGACACATATGTCTTTGGCATATGACATAAGAACTATCAGAAGGACCAAGAAGTTGAAGGATAACTCAGAAAATAAATATTGAAGACTAATTCAGCCCTCTGTCCTAGCATATAGTGGAACAATAATGTTGCTTTGCTACAGCTGGACATAATTAGAACATTACTGACAAATGGATACCGAAAGAAAAGAGCTAAAAATGGCTAACTGTACTAAACTGATGAAAAAGATTTAAGACTCACAGTCTGTTGCCTAAGTTCAGACTGCTGAGTGATTCTAATAAAGATTGTTCAACTATTCTATTAGATAACATACAGTCAGTTCTTAGAAGAAAATAAATACATAAAAATAATACCGAAATCCCACCAAATCCCACCACAACTTTAATTTTTTTACTGTTCTTACACAATACGCGCCAAGTAATTTATGCCATTGATAGTCTTTGGTATTTCAAATGGGATGGTAGCACAATGAAGGAAAAAACAAATTAAGTAACCATTTCTTTCATATAAGATCTGATTTTTCATGGAAAATATTGTAACTGTGGATCTGTGCAGAACAGAATACAAAATGAAATAGAAGAATATTTCATCTTTTTCTGGATAACAAGAATGTCTTCCTCAATAAATATACCACCATATTTCTCATGTCTTTTCAAAGTTTAAAAATTAGTTCTTAGAGGAAATTTTAACTTTAAGCTACATAGATTAAGCTTTTCCAGGTGTAGCAACCACCAGCCAAAGTGAGAGGAAGGGAAATTGGTATTTGAGCAAAAGGCCAGAAATAAAGACATGCTCTTTAACACACCCTGGAAAACTTGTTCTGACCATTCATTAATATGGATGACATTCATTTTAAGAGAATTTCATAAACTAAAATAACACAGTTATCACTTGCCAGCAGGGGTAAGATTAATTTCACTTAGCTTTAGACATCTCCTATGCAGACGTCTCCACTTAAGCTAGTCACACAGGGATTTCTTAAGAGCTCGATTTGAAAATATCTACATGTTTATAGGATCAATTCATCTGACCTATTTTAGATGTGTAGTTCTGAATGAGGTGAACCATGTTCCTAATTCACCTATTGACTATAAAAGGAAAAAAAGACAACAAGCTCATTTTGGACAGCAACTTTTGGACAGATTAATCCCACTGTAAATGCCACTGTAGTCCAAGGCTATGTGATATCATAAAAGAAAATAAGAGAATTAAAAAGGCTCTGGAAGAAGCTGGTTTTCTTGCAACAAGAATAACACAGCCAAGGACTTAAATCACACAGTAGTTAGTTTATTCTGAACTGCGGTTCAAAGCCCTAATAGACATCAAAACCTTAATAAGAATCTCTCTTCTATTCAAAAATGTTTCTTTTTAAAGTAATGCTAGACAAGTGTTGAAGCATTAAAGGAGGTTTGTCAACAACATTCAGGAATCTAGTCACTGATTTTCAGTCGGGGTGTATATCTTTTCTTTACTTACAAGAAATAAATAAATGGAGAATACAACAACCAATTTTCCCAATCCACTCTATACATAAATGCATGAACGTAGCCTGGAATCTATTTTTATCTGTGGTATGCAAACAGTACTAATGTTGCTATTGCATATGATATTTAGTCTGCCTTTACTCCAGCAAAGAAATTAAAGTTAGAACATTTTGCCAAGAGTAGCCACAGAAGTATTACGATGCCTGGCAAAATATTTGTTACTGCTAATGTTACAGACAAAAACACGGGAGCACCTGACAGCTCACCTAAAGAAACAACTTGAAAGTTTTTGTACTTATCTATGTTTTCTCTGCATTCACTCAAGCTAGAACTAAACATATTTACTCTCAGTTTTAGCTGGCTGATATTCAGTCAATAACCTCTACAGTAAAATCCAATACTGGAATATAAGGCTGCAGATGAAGTTTAAATTGTTTTTGTTTAATCACAGACATACTGTGAACAGTAAAGCCAACTGACTTGCAGTGTTTGTCTCAGAAGTTTGCTTTACCAAAATTACCTTGTTACTAGAGGTGATGAATGCACTCTCACAAACTTATATATAAATACCCATTGATTATACAACAACCCAAAAGACAAAACTAAAGTATCAATATTGTACTTATTAATCATAGATTCACTAGTCTGCAGATTATGGAAATACTCTGCTTTTATCAAGTTAGCCAATGTTGACATGAGCTTCTTTAGAAAGCTCACATTTTTCTGTGAAGTTTCAATGAACAAAAAAGCTAAGGGGCTTTGACTTGACAACAACATATTGATATCTTTATTCATCTTCTTTTCACATATCCTGTGGGTATCCTTGGAAATATCAAACCTCCCCTCAGGATTCATACACTGCACTGTGAAATCCAGTGTATACCCTATCATCTTAATAGGTCTAGACTCAACTATTTACTGCTTTAGCCCAAAGGATGACAGGGGATTTGACAACCTCATATGTTACATGAGAGAAGCCTGCTATGAGACAGATGAGCTACACTGGTATATTTCCATTTCCTACTACTTCTTCTGATTGCAACAAGCCATCTTTTTTCACCAAAATGGAAACATCCTTCTAAGTTCTATATAAATATAAACCACCTGCATGGAAGCAACTAGAAGATTAATATATGTTTTAGAAATCAGCCAGGAAAGACCAGTTCACTTTCTAATTTAATTATTTAAGTTGCATTATTTACCCTAACACTCTATTAATACTAAGATCATTGAGCAGAAGTTTATCCATAATAGGATATCTATTTACTATTAATCATCTAGTCTAACTTTGCTTTGGCATTTTGCCAGTGTAAGTAAATCCCCTCAAAAATAATGCTCATCCAAATCTGTGCTCTTAGCACACCAAAATTAATTCACATTAAGAGCAACATCACAAGATAAAACAATATATATGAGAACTCTCTATATCAGCTACCTCCATAGAGAGGCTAACAGCAAGTTTCTGAACTCTTGATACTCATATGTAATAGTGAGTTTCCATTAAGCAGCATCTATAGGATGTTACAAAACCCATGTTCAAAAGTCAAACTGGATTAACACCATATATTCAGAATATAATTTTGAAAATTCTTAATCCGTACAATCAGAGAACGTACGGTGCCTGTACAATCACAGGCCTCATAAAAAAACAAGAACTCTTAAACATCACAATTTAATTTTTAAGGTTATTTCATAATCTTGTAGACAATATCTCTAAGCCAAAAATTGTGAGGTTATTTACTGAGCCATGCTTTTGCATGCCATGCTCTCACCTTCCTCAGCTGCTTCATGAGTGATTGGAAAGGAAAGGGAATCAGTTGTTCACCATTAATCATTGCAAAAAGTAGTCCAGCAAGCTCATAAATAGCAGATAAATCATTTTACTGATGTGGTTAGGATAAATTAACATGTGACAATGCTTTAGCCCCTTTCGTCCTATCCCCCCAAACCCTGAAAGAGGTGACAAGTATCCAAATATGAGCATTTCTCAAGTTTAGCTACAGAGCTACACTATACCAGCCTGTCCCTTGGCAGTTCTGTATTTTGCTTACGTAGCTTTGCCTCCTTTGAACTTTGCTCATGAAAGAATTGCAAGTCAAACTGGCAACCAAAGAATCATAGAACCACAGAATGGCTTAGGTTGGAACAGACCTTAAAGATCATCTAGATCATCCTACCACCCTGCCATAGGCAGGAATGCCAATATATAAGAAAGAAATATAAATCACATATATATATATATGCAATATATAAGAAAGCCTTAAATTATAAATATGAGATGTGGAAGAATACCAACCACTCCACATTTTAGTAGTTTTAGGATATTTTTCAGCAGAAACCTATATTTTTAAAAGCTATTTATATTTTCTTTGTCTTCTTTTTTTTAATTATTATTTTTATTTTTTTTTTATTTTCCCCTAGATTAGGAAACTAGCATCTTTTATGTATCTGTAAGAGTCTCAACAGTAATGTTAACATCTTATTTCTTCCTGTCTTACAGATCTGTTACAGCTCTCTTCTAAGCAGAAAATGACGTCTCTATACCCTGAAAGTCACAGGTTACATTTATTTATAATTTATTGGAATTAATATTTCATGTGAATACATAATTCAATAAACTTTGTGTCTTTTTCTTTTTGTATAATACCAATGGAAGATTTTAATCTCTATAAATTACATCATTTTAATCTATTATATTAAAATACTTAAAAATCGATTGAGTGTATTTATCAACTGTGCAGTTTTGTTTAGTTAAGCCCTTAAGTATACTTTCTGTTCCCTGACTGTGTTAGCAAAATCATTACACTCAAAATATGGTTGCCCGAATGGAATATTGTTGATGGGATCTAGAAAATGTAGACATTTCTGCAGACACACACATACAAAAGACTCAATTCTTAGGGAAAACCAGATTTGAGAATTTTTTGAATATAATTTAGGCATATTATTCTGAAAGATCAAATGCATATTCCCGTTTCTTTCATTGTTATCACAGTACTATTAATAAATACTATTCCAGTGTTATTTAATAGAATCTCTGTATTCCCATAAAGTTGTTGTATCATTCTAAAATAATACCATTACTTATCAGAGACCTATGCATAAACTTCATTCTGTATGAAATACTTCTATTTATTTACTGGAGACAGATATTCTAGCTTTTAACAAGGAAAACATCTAGGATAGAGCCAGTACCAAGCACTACTATATTCCTTTCTATATAATTTCCATCTATACAATTTGATTTTAAATACCTATTCTGTAGTTCCAATAAGCTTTTCATATTTTTTTAATCTATTAATCAATTAATTTTGTGAAGTAAAAACTAGCACATAATTGCAACCTGTCAAATTTGGAACAGCCCCCTGACACACTGAACTGCCTCTACACATACAGCTTGCCAATTCTTACCTGTTTTCAACTTCATGTCAGTCATTAAAAAAAAATCAATTTGGTAAAATAATGATGAGGTTTTGGATAATCCTCCCCATGTGTTAAGGAATATAACTGAAAAACAGCTCTCCTGGAACTTCAGACTTCCTCCTCAAAAGTATAAAATTTCTAAAAATGTGAACTACTGAAACAGCAAGTTGAAAAGCACTACCTATAAAAAGGACAAAATAAAATATTTGATACAATGAGTGTTTAGTGTCTGGAACACATAAGACAATTTTGAAGCTGATAATTTAGCATTAAGGTAGTACACAGATACACACAAACAACCTATATGAGAATAACCCAGTATATAATAGCAAAAACACAGACAACATAAATATCTCTGGAAAAGAGCCTTACAGTAACTGGTAAGAAAAAAAAATATAAAAATCTGTTATTTAGGAGTTAGTTAATAATTAAGCTTTTATTTTATAAAAGTATGCCTCATTTTTTTTTTTTTTTTTTGAGCTGACTGAGGTCTAATGATATTGACCACAGGTCAATATAAACCAATGTTTGGTCTGAGGCAACAGGCTTAGAATCCAAAACCCTCCTACCAAGAAAGCAGGTCACTGAAGTTGTCAGGTTTTCATTCTATGTCAGTTCCTTTGTCAGTAGCACATATTAGGCTCACTCATTACACCTGAACACCAAGCTGAAATGTGAAATATTCATACATTTCATAATAAAACGGCCTGACAGGTGATTCGTATTTGTTTCTTTTGCATCTGAATTTATAGACTCACAGAATTGTTTGTGTAGGAAAGGACATATCATCTAATTCCAACCCCACTGCCATGGGCAGGGACACCTTCCACTAGACCAGGTTGCTCATGATTTGAACACAACAGTGTCCACAGCAGCTCCTACAAACACCAGATTTACGTTAGCTCTGCAAGGGAAAGTTTTTAGCAGAGGAATGAAACAACAATCTTGATCTAACTGATTTAAACTGCCTAAAGACACTTTCCAACTGAGTTTAAAAGGCATCACTCATTCAAAAGAGCATAATAAGTAGAGTAGTAGAGTGCAAGGCTTATTATTAAAGTTTAGGCTGTACAGTTGAAAAAATTTTGTTGTTGTTGTTAAATATCATCTGCATAGTATATTTCATTGCCTATTGTGCTTGAATCAATACTCACCCTTTCTGAAAATAGTTTTTTGTTGCATTGACAAACCAGTTATTACCAATTGAGGTATTGCCTTTGTACTCTCATGTCTTCTGTTATACAGCTGTTCTTTATGTATTTTACCTATCAGTTTTGGGTCTGAATTCTCTCCAGACAGCTTTTCTTTCCTTTGATAGAGACAGCAATGCAGAACACATTGCAGCCCCATAATTTCTACAACTGTTAGTTGTAGAAATCACTTTTCACGCTTCTCTCATTTAAGTTCAAAAAGATAACCTCTTCAGCAGAGGTACAGTAGGACAAGTCCTTTACCATATTTATTTACATTGTATTGTATTGTTTAAACTTATCAAAGTCATTACCTAGAAAAATCCTTCTTTCTTTCCTTCCTTCCTTCCTTACAAATAAACAAACAAAATAAATTCATTAAAATAATAATTCAGGAGAATAAGTAGAAATTGAATCTTGGCTTGTATTGGAGACCTAGTAGGGATGCTCTCAAAGCAAGTCAGACAACATAAATAAATACATGGAAATAATCTGTTCTCATTTTGCTTGTGATAGTTCAAAAAAAAATGGACAGCTTTGCTTCATCCAGAAATGCTGAAATAGTAGCACTCGAGCTCTTCTCTCTATGGAAAGTTGCTACTTGCCTTTGGGAAATCTAGATGGGAAATAAGATGATATGCAATCTGGAAAAGAGGAATTGATTTATTTTTGTCTATGAGGGGATAGAAAACCTGAAAATTGAATAATGTGAACTGAAGAGGAATTTTGCTTTCTCTTTATGCTGACATAAAGCATTTACATTTCAGGCTAGCCATAAATGTACATTAGATATGATTTTCTGAGCTATTCTTAACAGGAGAAGTAAGAAAATATATGTTCACTCCTGTATTTTTACTCTATTGATGGCTCTTCCAAAACACTTGTGAGTGTCCTGCTGCAGTTTGTACCTGGTACTGCAGCTTCCAGACACTTACTGATTCAGTGGTAATGATGCTTACACAGGTACCAGGAAGCTTTACTTAGCTAGAGCTAAGGACAGTGTGGGTACTTTGGATGACAGAGGATGGCCACACAATAACTGGTATAGCTGTTAGGGAGGCCTTTCCGTCAGCCTTGAATTTTACCTCACATCATCTTAGGCAAATGCTTTTTATTTGGGTTTTCAAATATTTGTATTTTAAATATTTATATTTTTCATATTTACTTTTCTTATCAGTGGTCTCTACAGACTAAATTTAGAAAACTGAGTTTCTGTTTTCAATTGTTTCAGTTCCTTAAGTACGTATTAGTTAGTGCTTACATGACCATACAAACCTCACCCCAATTCCTTGTTCCAGCCAATTCTAGAGTGCAATTCTGCAGAGTGGCAGACTGAGATCTGTTGCATCTTCCACTGGGTTTATTGGTTGAAGTGGCAATCTGGGAATCAAGAATCCTAAAACTGCTGCTTAACTTGGGTGAAGGTATGACATGACTACATAGTAGTAGTCACCACCTCACTTATTCAGAGCTCCTTATAGGATTGTCTGAAAGAGACAATGGGGTTGTAAGTAAAATTGCCAAAGAGTTTCCTAAAGCAATTGCCTTGTTTCTGGACAGCTATCTTCTTCCAGACTCTATGAAAATTATGGAAACCTTTCAGTTTTCAAGTATAACTGTCGCGTCAAAGGGGTGTAGCTGATTAACCGTTACGGGCCCGGTTGGATTCAGAGTACTGAACCAGTCGGACATTCACCAAAACTGGGGGTCCGTTCGGACATTCACCAAAAACGTATTAACCACCTGGGGGTCCGCTCAGACATTCACCAAAAACGTATTAACCACCTGGGGGTCCGTTCAGACATTCACCAACAATGCATTAACCGTCTGGGGGTCTGGTTAGATTCAGAACACTGAACTATCACGGATAACCACCCTCACCCTAGTTGCATTAATGAGAGATATCACAATGCAATCAAGTATGGTTTATTACAGCAACAGATAATCAGGTTCTTTTGGATTGCCGGTGATAGTGACTATCTGCAAAAGCAAGCTAGTATGCATGAAATACACAGGTGTTATAGGTGTTACAGATGTTATATAGGTGTTGTAGGTGTTACAGATGTTACAGATGTTATAAGTGTTACAGATGTTATAGGTGTTACAGGTGTCACAGGTGTCACAGGTGCGCAGCCTAGAAATAAACGCGTTAAAAGGGTCAAAGACTCTATAGAGATTTATAAGCAAATATTCAGATCTCACCCAAAGGCGTCCCAATGGGGGGGGAAGAGAGGCTCAGCCCGTCGACTGATCCCAGGAGTCAGGAGGTCCTAAGGATGTTGTATGTCCTCGGGATGGTATCTCCCCTGACGATGGTATCTTCCCTAACATCCCCTCTCTCTTGGGCCAATTTATATTATTTTCTATCTTTTAGGTGGAGCTTGAGTGGCTCTAGTCAAGCATGTTATGATTGACTTAAGTTAGTTATGATTATTATTATATATTATATTATTGACTTAAGTTAGTTATGATTGGTGTAAAGTTTTCCTGTCTCCGTTTAAAGTAATAGGCTCCGAGAAATTCAGAGCGCATGCTCAGTGAGGGGTGGTCGCACCTTGGAGGCGGGTAGCTTTTGGGATGGAGGTGTGTTTTGGTATTATAATGATATTATAATGAGCAAAAAGAACACTAGGGTACAGCATTTGTCAAAACATGACAGGTCTTTGGCTTAGGGTGGCAAAAAGTGCAGCTTTGTGCACAAGAACAATCGAGGCCCCACCTGATCACAGAGCCTAGCCATGGTGTCTCCACTCCACTCTACGCTCCGTGGTGTTCCTTAGAGCTAGCACACCAAGTTTCCCCAGCGCGATAGCATCTAAGGTTGGGAGCCTAGGGAATGCTCAGATAATGCAGTTATGCCCTACCCTGAAAGCCTCTTCAATGCTGTACCTTTTCCTTAAAAGTGTGAATGTTAGTTTTATTTTCCTAGTTACTTCAGGCATTTACACCACAATAACCTATTGCAGATAACTAAAATTAGCAGAAGTTTCCATAAATGACTAATTTCTGTTTCAGGAAGGCCCAGAGACATAAGCTGTTTTATTCTAAGAGAATAAAATTCTGAGAAAGCATCAGTGTATGCTTGTCCTGTCCTTACGGGCATCTGCTACTAATAAATCAGAGGCAGCATGAGGGGCCACACAAAGGTGGAAAAAAATGTGTGGAAAAAATTAGGATCATTTTTCTAATCCTAATTTATATCCCCAACCCATTACTTTTTTCTGTTTCTAAATGCAATCCACTTTTTTGCATCATTTAGCTGATGATTTTAATAACTTGACTGGATAGCAACCATGCACAGTTCATGACAGAATTTGAATCATGTTTCATTTCAGAAATCTTTTTTAGTGATGCCACTGTTAGCTAGTTTAAAATAAGATAATTTGTACCCCAATTCATATTCTAGCCATTTTCCTGGTTTTAGCTAGGATAGAGTTGGTTTTCCTCCTAGTAGCTGGTAGGGTGCTATGTTTTGGATTTAGGATGAGAAGAATGTTACTAACACACTGATGTTTTGGTTGTTGCAGAGCAGTGTTTACACCAAGCCAAGGACTTTTCAGCTTCTCGCTCTGTCCTGCTAGCAGGCAGACTGGGGGTGCAGCAGGAGCTGGGAGGGGACAGACCCAAGACAGCTGACCCAAACTGGCCAAAGGGATATTCCATACCATCTGATGTCATGCTAAACAATATATAGGGGTGGCTAGCTGGGGTGGGGGGTGCCGGGCTGCTCGCAGATAGGCTGGGCATTGGTCAGTGGGTGGTGAGCAATTGTATTGTGCATCACTTGTTTTGTACATTATTATTATTATTTTATTTCTGTCCTAATAAACTGTCTCTATCTCAACCCACTGTCTTCAGTTTTCTCGTTTCTCTCCCCCATCCAAGAGAGGGAGGGGGGAGACTGAGCGAACGGCTGTGTGGTGTTTAGCTGCCGACCGGGTTAAACCACAACACCATTACATAATCATGGTTTTCACCTTCTAATAATGTTGTTTATATCAGGGAAAAATAAAATCATTTTTCCGACAGACTGAAAGTAAATTATTACTTTTTTACTTTCAAATACTTTCAGTCTGTCAGACTTAAGCTACTTAGAATGTTGTGCCCTAACTTAGCTGTCCTGAAATTCATTTTGATCATGTTACCTTTTGGATTAAGAAGCCTCATCAACTCTTTTTTTTTTTTTTTTTTTTTTTTTTTAAGAGCAAGGATACAATTTAATAGCTTTACTTATTATCTTCAAGGTACTTCAAGCCTCTCATACATGTTATTTATAGGACCTGGTCGATGCCTATGTTCCATGTCAGAGCTTATGCTCAGTCTCAGATTACTGTCTGCCTTGACTCCTCATCCTGCTCTGTAGAAATTCAAACATTCTTCACTTTTGCTCCTGTATCTTGTGGTTCTTGCCAGGAATCTATACCAGCAAGCACTGTATAGCAAAAATTAGATGTGTTTAATTGTTTTGCCAATCTGGGACATAAGTTTCTGTGCAACTTCAGGAAATACCTGAATTAGCAAGTACTGCAGGCCAGCAGAAGTGCTTCTGTGGAGTGCAACAACTGTTCCCAGGACTCAGCATTGCACTACATGATTCATAAATTTACTTTGGACTACCTTTAATCTGATCCCATGGATTTAATGTTCATTAGGAGTTAGAGTAGAATAGGTGCATTTCTGGAACATTTTTCAATCCAGTTTCATTGGAGAGGGATCTGAGTGCACTCCATGGCCATCCTCCAGTGCAAACCAAAGCACACTTGAATGGGGACAACCAGGAGATTCCTCTTCGAAAGTGAGCTTCTGAGTCAAACTAAAACACTAACATAGATGTGCCTTCAAACTCCCCACTGTAGGGAGGAATCATTAACACTTCCTTTTCCTATTTTTTTGGCAAAATTTATCCATGCTGGTGAAGATTCAGACGTAATTATTATACTGTCAACTTCATAATACAGAGATTGGGCTCTTATGCTTCCAGTTTTCTTTTAGGATATGCAATGCAATGCCAGGCAGACACTGCCTCCAGTTACAAATTGGTAAAACACTTAGCACAAAATGAAATGATAAAGTCTGTTCTAGTATCCTACTTCAATGGCAACAATTTAGATTTAATAGAAACTACACAACTGGCTATCTGGATGCACCATTACTTCAGGTAGTATAAGGTGTCCTGATTTACAGAAAATGGAGAAATGAAGCTAGAGCAATTTGTACTAGAAATGTTACTCTTTCCGGAACCATAGTAATCCATGGCACAATATACATTTTAAGTTGCTTGACAGTGACTTTCCATTTATCCCCAAATATTTGATTACTTTATGGATATCTTCACAATGCTGTCAAATATATATATATATATATATGCACATGTATATATATATACACGTATATATATACATATATGTATATACATATATATACACATATGTGTATATATATATATATATAAATAAAATCCCAATTCCACATCATTTGCCCATGCCTAGAACTCAATCTTAGCCTCACAGATGTGTAAATCAGGAGAGAATATGAAGAAACTATTACTATGTCTTCACCATTATCAACCAATTAACTGCCTGAAGGAGAAATATAAGCACCTGTACTTGGAAAGGGGGAAAGAAAAGATAGCAGATTTGTTCTATTATCAGAACAAATGATGAGTGAAATAAAGCAAGAACAGAATCAGAAAAGAATTTACATTTACACTTGCTTTTTTCTTCCTTACTGAATAGATATATATGCCATCAAGGTATCAAATTTTCCACTGATACGTTTTGGTTTTGGTCAGAAAAACAGTGAATGTGATGGCTAGAGGGTTTATCTGACAATAGCACAATCACTTTTTATTACCTTACAGGCACCTAACTACTAAAGTAATATTGTTGTTGTTCTATAAGATATAAATTTCTATACATTCAGTATATGCATATCATGACTGTGACATGAAAAGCCTGATGTTTATTTATGTAACATATACAGATTTTTCAAGCTTTTACAAAACAAAATCCTTTATGTGATGTATATGTCTTCAGGTTTCTAATAAAAACTACGATATAATTTTGGCTTCTGAACTGTTGGCCTGAAATAATAGGCAGCTCCCTAACTCCATCCCTTACAGAGCAGTTTCTCTGCTTTCTTTGTGCCTGTCTGAAATAGGCAGGATAAGGCCAAGTCCGCTAAAGAAGATGACATTTATAGATTAGCCAGAGGGAATTATGGTTGTGGTGCTTCCTGTATTTGAGAGATTTTGTCTATCCTGTATCCAGCATACTCAGCTGATGCTTTCACAAGCTGATACTCACACAGTTTCACTAGTGGATTATGATTTTTTTCTGTCCTTCTTCCCCTTGCAGTGGTTCAGAGTTAAGCCTCATTTACTAAAGCCAGCATCCTTCAATGGCGACAGTTACTGGGGCACAGTTATGGTGTTCCAGCCCATGTTGTAACTTTAGAGAGGCCTGGCTCTGAAACAATTATATTAATGTATCCACCCACAACCATCACAGTTTTATAATTGCCTCATAGTGGGAAGCCAAGAACTGTCATCAGCAGAGTCACTAATAATTTTTAGAAGATCTTGCTGTAATTCCTTGAGCCAAATCACAAAATCATTACTCAGGTAAAACTTATTGGAATGGACATAAAGACTGACCATATAAAAATCGATACGAGAACAATTCACAAATCATGTCTATGGTTAAGTAGTGAGTTCTTTAAAGAATGTGATTTTAATTGGACTCTTAAATGGTATACATAATGTTATTCAAAGAAGATAAAAAGCTATTGCAGATAACAAGATAGCAGAAACCCACTATAATTTAAGATGCTAGCACACCCACACCATACTACAAGTATGAGAGAGAGGATGAATTGCTTTAAGAATAAGACTGATGAGAAGGAAGTGACATTTCAGTATGATTCATAGGTTATTGAATTTTATTGAGTGGTGGGCTGCTCCTTCTGAAAGTCTTCAGCTCTGAGAAGGAAAAAAATATTTGAAGAGATACATTCCATGCTCCAGTTTTTATATAAGATCGATACAGTAAAATCATCCAAGATAACTGGAAACAGGCCACATTGTTGTTTAACCTGATGGCAACGTTATGGTGAGTGCATATATAAGCACACCATTTGCATAAGCACACAATTCACGTAACTGGGGGATGTGTGTATATAGAAATGTGCATACATACAAATCAATAAGCAAATAAAGAATTTCCAGAATGTGCAGCCCAATCTGCATTGCAGAATATTTTAACAACAGTTCTAACTCTTCATTTTGTAATGTGAGATTTATGGTGCTCTAAATCCCATTTACATTTTTTATCTGAATCAACCTGCTCATCCCTTGCTGCTCTGCCTCCCAAATCAAATTCAGTTGGTTCTCCCTAGCTCTGTCTGAATGTTTCCTTTGATTGAGTGATGTTATTTCTAGAAAAAAAAAACAACAACAACAACAACAACAACAACAAAAAAAAAAAAAAAAAAAAAACAACACTCAATTTAATGCAAATTCCTTTTCACGTCCTGGTTGACCCATCAGGACATCGACAATAATAGATTGAAGTAGTTACTTCCTGAGGCAGATGACTCATTGAGTGCTTAGTAATCAATTTTCGTTGTTGTGACTGCATAATCTGTCTTTGGGGTTCTGTTACATATCGTGACTAGAATGCCACAAAATCCTGGATTGTTTGATAAAGAAAATGAATGGTGAGCCATCACCCATTCAGCCATTTTACACAAACAGAGCACAAACATTTTGCACGAACAGCCACAACAGAGTTACATGCAATACAAAAGGGATCTAACTGTTCTCATACACACCAGTGAAAGACAGCAGTAAATACGTATTCTATATTAGCAAATGTAAGTGTTCAAACAAAAATAAACAAACAATAACAGAATGAAAAACAAACAAAAATGATGTGTGTTTTAAACTAAAGCAATACAATCTCCTGTCCAAAACATAGTATACTACTATTGCCAGATCATGAAATACCCCTCAACTTTAGCATTCACCAGGTTCCATGGTTCAGAAGCACCCTAAGTGATACACAGAGAAATAGCTGGATGTGGTATGCTGTGTCTCCAGAAAAATAAGATTTGGGGCTTCACCTTAAGTAACTTCTGCTATTATACTTTGTTATTGATGCTTAAAGAGCAAAAACATCCACTGTTCCTTAGAATACTCAAGAATCCCTGGAAAAATTGTTCCTCAACGGTGCCAGGAATAAACTGCCTCAAAAGCAGCACACAGAAGAAATAGCATTGTTCCACTGCTGCAGTGTGAACAAGAGTACACCAGCATTACTTTGCCTTACCAGTTCTCCAGTTCAGCCTAAATCATACTTTGAAGGCAGCTGCAGTGTCTTTCAATCTGTCTGGTTTTGGTTCTGGTTAAGATCCCACAGCAGCTGCAGTAATAGAAATACTGCAACAGATACACAAAGGGACACCTCTGAGTTCTAAGAGCTACTGCTCTCCTAATGGTCATGGCTGGAACAGAGTTTGAGGTCAATGTACTTGAAATACCACCAGCTGTTTGATAGCCAAGTACAGATTCACCATGTCTGAGGGCTAATCTTAGTACAGGCTTGGCCTGACCCCTGTTCCCATTCACGTTGCACCCTTGAGGGCCTTAACAACGATAGTTCCTTCAAACCAGCTAGTGAAATAGAGGAATATTGGTAGAAGACCCTATTGTAAATAGACAGAGACATGTACTAGCCGTTACCTGTAAAGATGCTCCAAAAGCCTTGCATTTCTGCTAACCAGCGCTGTTTGCTCAATGTCTGTGTATATATCTTTCACTAATATAGAAAATGGTATGGTAGTCATGATCCAGTCTGTGGTAATTTAAGTGTCCAAGTGAACATGTACTAGCAGCATGATCACAGGAGTGAGCTCTGATATTTCCCATCATGTAACAGAATGTCTGGTAATTATCAATGAAGTGGCTAAGACCAAAAGAGAACCTTTCTTAAAGGAAAAGCACATACAGAGATTCTGGAAAGCAAAGCTGCAGGTACACTTAATAATAGCACCTGCCTTAGCTACAAGTACAGTTCCTTTTGATCATGGTTATTATCGCCACAGTTAGCTGCTCTTTTGCCTTCATGATTTTCCATATTATGCCACTAAAATACAGTTTTGAACAGGTAGAGGGTTTTTTTGTTTTGTTTTGTTTTGTTTTTAAGGCTGTTCTAAGTCCTGCTTAAGTTGTAAGTCCTTAAGTCCTGCTGTAATCTAAACTCTCCTCAAATTTTCACTTTTATCTGAAGATCTCAGAGCAACTGACAAACCAAGTGCTCCATCCTTTGACTCTGATAACAGTAGACACAGGAACAGAAAAATGAAAAAATGAAGAAATACATTACATGCATTGATGACTTGGCCTCAATTCTGACTTGGCCAAAAAAAAAAAAAAAAAAAAGGCAATTATAATACCAGATGTACAACTTTTAAGTAAAGAGGGGAATCATTGAAGTTAACATTAATGGCACCACCGAGATCTGAACTGGAAAACAATGTATACAATTCTGAGCACCCTTAATATAGAAAAAATAAATTGGTTTGCATGCAGGAAAGTGATACACACGGGATCTGTGATCCAGAGTCTAGGATGACCTGAGAGGTGGAGAACTTATTTTATTTGAAATGACAAAACAGTTTGGACACTGGGAGAAGAAAGGAAATTTTTATGCATAGCCAAGAAATAAGAAAATATAAAGCACAGATAAATGTAGGCTGGAAATCCTAATACTGTTTCTGAGCACTGAGATTCTGAAGTGGCCTTCTGTTGCTACTCCTAGGCATTCAGTAAGACAAGGCTTCTTCACTTATGAAGGTAGTTATATCAAATAGGTCCTGTGATGGGAGGGGTCTAGATTCTGTTTTTTCTTGTCCTATGTTTATATGTACTGATCATGTAAAACTAGCAGCTTTTAATTTGGCAAGTGTTCCTCAAGGTTTTAATGCCAAAATGCAACACTTAAGTCTGCAAAAGAGCCTACTCCTCCTGATTCTGTCAAGCCAGACCGCTTCTGAAGAGAGAACTTGTTTTTTTCTAACTTTTTTCTAACTTCTACATTTTGTGATGTCTATCTAGTTTCCAAGAGCAGTAGGAAATGTCAGTACATTCCTGTAGTATTTTAACTGGGAGAGTTTACATGTTATTCTGCATGGTGATGCCACCTCAGAATAGACATGATAATGCAAAAAGTTAAATTGATAAAGCCAAATCTGCAAAAGAAATCCAGCTACCTTATTCAAACAAGCAATCATATTGAATATACAACGTCTTCAGGAATTTTTAGGTCTTTAAGAAATAAGGCTATGTGATCACAGAATTACAGAATCACAGAATTGAAGGGGTTGGAAGGGATCTTACTCTTTCATTTTGACTTTGTGTCAGCCTATGGATGTGCAATGAAAATTTTAGAGTTCAGTAAAACCCCAAATATTTGAAACTTAATTTTAGAGACATTGGTTTTGCTCTATTCTGTTGGATAACATTGGTACTAAACAATATTTATTTTACTTTGTGTACTCATAATAATTTGCCCGTACCCGCAAAAATACATGTTAAAATATTTCATTCATTGATCATTGGAAAATTCCACTTGTCTAATGGGTCTGTAAAAATAACATTACAAGAAATAAATAGCAAGAAATAGTCAATGTTTACTGATCATAGCCCCATAGCTGAAAACTATCTTTCTAGACAAGCAAGGAAATATTAAAAAATAACAAATGCACTATCAGAAATAAAGATAATTTACTGAACTATTTGCAAACCAAAGAGTCCAATTCATAATTATTCAGACTAAATATCTTTCCCATCTCTATTTTTTAAGTATAACCTACTGTAATTGATGTGAATAATCTCAGTTCTGTATTAATATAACTCGTCTATACAGTGAAATATTTGTTAAAGAGCAGCATTAAGCAAAAAGTCCCATGAATGTAACCATAGTTGCAGTGGAGCGGAATATAATTAACCTTTACATGGTTCAGATGCACAAAGGTTATGACACCTGCCACTTACAAAGTACTCATGGCTGCTCTCGGGAAATTGGGTTTTCTGTAGGTACCTGGCTGATTATTCTGAATCTGCATATACACACATACATTGTGTTCAATATAATTTTTAGTACTTATGGTGGTGCTTGATATAACTGGACATTACCTAACATAAGCAAGTATTAGTGACCCATTTTAAATAGATCAGTTCCCCTTGGATCAGTTCCCTTTTCCTATCTCCCTTGGTACTTTGAAGAGGACACCTTCTCCACCTTCAACTATTTCAGTCCAGGAGAATGCATGGTCAGTGGACATCCATACATCAAGAACACATCACAAAGGCACAACCCTGACTACCATGAAATGGAGATAATACCTTCTCTGATGGCCCTGTGGGCATGTATCACTCTAGGAAATGTGCTCCCCAGCTTCAGCACTGCTCCCAGCATCCTGCTGCAAGGTCTACCCGTGGTGGGTAGGGGGCTGGCTACTTGCATCGTGGTTAGTACACAGGATTTGTTGGGTCACGAATAATAGTCAAACAACTGATACAACTGTGTTGTGCTTAGATTTACATTTAACAGGGCTTTCAAGTGTAGCTTTCAGTCAACCTTCGGCACACAGAGATGGAGAATGTTCTCTTGAAATATCCCATTAACAAAATTGGAGAAGACAGGCGCTCAATTTACCAAATATTTCAAACATTCCATAAAGACCAAATAAGTTTTAGAAAATACATTATCTGTCTGGAAGATCTGGGGTACTGATGACAGGGAGAACCTGAGACACCTCTTAGAAAAAAAAAAAAGTGAGTCTTAGAAAAATGGCTTTTGATTTAGCCAGGATCAGAAAAAGACTACTGTTCCCAAGCTGACTACAAAAAGTAGTTCTATAATGGCAACTAATTGACATAATATTGAGCATCCTTGCAGATAGCAAAGTCAAAATAAAATAAAAAAAAAAATTCCATATTAGTGACAGTTCCTCCTTTTAATGGTTATATAACAGAGAGAAGGCTCTTTAATGGAACATCTGAAAGAGTAAATTCTTGCAAACAGAACAGACATTGTTTAAAGATACCGTAACAGGATCTCAGAGTAAATGCTTATCAGGAGTTAAAGACTGAAAGAACCAAATACAGGTAGCATATTTCAATAGCTGAGTAAGGGGAATTGTTAGCAGTAAAAGAAGATTCATCAAAAAGGGAAAAAATATACAAAAATGCAAAAAAAGAAAAAAAGCCTAAATTCTGCAAAGTTAAATGTAAAATATTTAAAACAGGTGAGGGGTGTTGGGGAATAACTTGTTACTTGAACAAAAGCTAGTAATAAAAACTTTTCTAAAGGAAACAGAAGGAAGAAGCTTGCCAGAGAGGTGCTGTGATCTACAGGTAATCAAGGCAGAAAAAGGGCATCCTGCCATCCCCCAAGAAGCTCTTTCTTTTGCATCTATCTTCCTTTAAGACAACATCAGAATGTAGGAGCTCAGTATGAGTGAATGTATCAGTAATTAATAAGGATTTTACAGGAGAAAAACAAATACATAAATAAGTAAAAAGAACACCAGCAAGTTCCCAGGACCAGAGGATACTCACCTAAAAGTTTCACAATAACTAACAACACTACCCTGTACTATACAGTTACCATCCACAACCAAAACCTGTCTTGCTGTTCCAGCAAATGAAGGGATCCAAATTCTATGACATAAAACCACATAGCCTGGATATGTCTTATCAAAGTAGTCCCTTTGGCTGCAATACACCACTGTCCCGTGAGCAGGAATTTTACCGCTTCAGAAAGAAAACAGTGGTACAGACACACAGTTATTCTGCTGCACTGACTAAAACTGTTGGATACACAGCACGCATTGAATGCTTTCATTTTTGTAATGGTAATAGTATATTGCTATAATCAGTACAGTTGGCAATGACAAATTTTATTTATCATTAGGAGTCTAAGCAAAAGCCAAATATTAAATAGACATGAGAAGTAACAAAACAACCAAACAAAAAAAGGTAGGCAATATAAGAAAATAACTCAGTTCCAACAGTGTCACATACAACTCTACTGAGCAATTCGTACTGTGCAGTACTCAGCATAACAGAGAAAAGTATCTAAGAGACTGCTGCATAGCAGCAGCTGGCAAATGCTGCTGACTATTGTACCTCCTTGTTCGTAACAGATAATCCCTTGGAATCAGACTTGAAAGCTGGCACCACAGGTCTGGTTTTTTTTTTGTTGTTGCTGTTCAGGTAAACTAGCTTTTAGTGCTCTTGATCTGCAATTTTTGTGAAAACTACATATTACCTTTAAATAAAGGTAAATAAATAAAATAAGACTCATGCTGGCAGAAGAAAGATTATGATAGATTTTTTGAGTGTTGCTTTTTGACTCCACACTGGAACAAAAGTGACCAAATCAAAACAGAGTATCTAGTAGACTGCTTCAATGCATAGTCCATAACATGAAGGTGGGAAGGGTCTGCTTTCTCACACATAAACATATTCCTCTTCTAAAATAATTATAGTTTTTCTCCTTCAAATTAAAAGTGAAGGATGTAAAAAGCCAGGATAGCAAATGTGAATATAATTTAAAATCTGGATCATAACAGAGGGGTATTGTTAAAGTATATGCCTTTATCTTAATTGAAGTTCTGTGGAAGATAGTATCCCCAGCAGCTTATAAACTTGTCAGCTTAAACTTATATATGGTTGGTTTACTGCTAGAGCCCTTAATTATACTGCCTGTTGTTTTACATAGAAATGACTTATTTTCATTGGTAAAGTTTTACCAAAAAGGGGAAAGTAGTGGCAAAAAAATGCAGCAGAATTTATTTTCAGGTTTTCCTAATTAACATTTAGTGAGGTAAAGTGCTTGATAACTAAGGCAATGTCCCTCTGAAGGTATTTTGCTTTTAATTCATTTACATTGTTAGAAAATTACCTTTAATATTTAAAATAGTGATAGTACGTACTGAAAATCTAATCATTCTCTTTTACTTTGTTGGAAAATATCAATGCCAAAGTCTAGTTAAATATGATCTAGTTAAAGGTGAGAAGGGATAAAGGAGAGAAGGGATAAATATATTTCCATTTGTTTTTATTTTCCCCTAACCCCCAGATCATTGTACATAAACAGTTTGTACATGTGCTTCTGTTTGTGTTCTTGTCCTTTATTTTCAGGATTTAACAATGAAATAATCTGATTTATAGCACTGAAAACATAATGGTTTCTATACTCTTTGCAGAATAATATGAAAGATTATAAAGTTAAGAGATGAATATGTGCTCCTATAAGAATATTCATAAACTACTACAAAAAAAACTCCAGAGTAATGCAAAGTTCTAAGCACCGTGAAAAATATTTTTCTTCAAAAAAGCTCACTGGTTATCATGGTAATAGCATATAAACTAAAGTATTAGAACACTGCATTAAAATTATAAATGTACCATGTGCTCTGGTGACTCTGCCATCTCATCTGATCTATGCAGAAAGGAAAAAAAAGCATTCCACATATTTAGTTTAACTGTACATAATGATCTAGTAGTGTTCTTAGGTGTTGGCTTTCATTCTTATGGCTCCATGCTTTGTTCTAAGAAAGCATATTGGAGTAATGAAATATCTCTGCAGTAACTAGCCTGCAGTAACGTGATCAGTAGAAAGCAGAAACTCGAGCAAGATAATGAGATTTCTTTTAATTTGATTTGCCACAGATGTAGTTAGCTTGCTAGTGTTCTCCTTGCAGAGATGCTACTGTTTATGTTTTGGTTGCTAATTAACATGGTCACTTAGATGTACATAATACTGCTAGCTCAGCTACCATTCCACATAAATCTAATTTGGCCTTGAAGTGTGTTGCTAGTTCTATGGATATGAGGAATTGCCTGACAAACAGCACAACAGCCTAATGCATCTGGCAAAAACATGATGCTCTGCATCCCATTTGGTGCCTGGTATAGCAGAGGAAGAAAGAAAAGTAGTCATTGCAGCTACCAAATCAATGTCTTTCCCAAGTGTTCCTCTGGCCATGGCAATTCAGTAATAATAATAATAATAATAATAATAATAATAATAATTATTATTATTATTATTATTATTATTATTATTATTATTATATAATAATAATATTTTTATATAATTTTTTATATTAATATTATATAATAATAATAATTATTATTATAATTATATATTATAATTATATTATTATTATTATTATTATATAACAACAACAACAACAATAATAATAATAATAATAATAATAATAATAATAAAAGATATTGAGAGGATATGAAATGTATAAAGAAAATATTTTAAATTGATTTTGAAAGTTTCTAAACTAGGCATCAGAATGGATGGTCTGCGCTGAGGCAAATGTTTAGTCTAACTCCTAAAGCTCCGTGTAGGAGTGACATTTCAATTTTCCTCAGCTTTTGAAAGGTTGATTTTACAGCTCCAGAACTCAGTCTTGAAGAAGCACCTTCTAGCTGTGATAATAAAGTATACAGTGTGAGGATGTGGACAACACTGATAAAGAGGCACTAATCCTTATCCTCTATGAAAAACAATCTGAAAGAAGACTCCATCCTTAAGACAGAAATAATGTTATTAAATATGACTGGGATTTAAACTATTTTTCAAAGAGAAACTTGGAGTCCAAATCCATTTTTCTACTAATGCACCATATCACTTGAAAGCCACATGACTTAAAAGCAATTCACAAACAACAAAGGAAATTAGCAGAAAATAATAAATAAATAAAATAATAATTTATAGTGCCTTAGAACAGAACGATAGCAAAAAAAAGTAATTTGAGGGAGCTTTAATTCCACTGAACTACCAGATCCTATTCAAATTTGCACTGGTCTTGGAGTTTCTCTTTTTAATTAGTTCCCATATCCTTGTTTACAACTGTAACACAACAAGGTTTCAGGGCCTCAGCAGAATTGAGCTCATAATGTTATATTCAAGCTCTCACCAGCATAATTTATAGCCAAATTCTGTGCTGTAAAGAACATAATGTTAATGATCCTAGAATCTGTTAGACCTCTGGAACAACTTAGAATTACAACTCTGTCTCCATACACATTGGAAACTCCCAAAGATTAAAGCCTGGAAAATGAATATCTGTCATTTTTCACAATCCAATTAATTGTATCAATGTCTTAAGGGCCAATAGTTAGGTCTCAGAATAACATCATCAGTCACAGACAGGAACACCAGAAGGACACAAGAATAAGCATCAGTGTCCTAGCCTGGTCCATTCTGAAATCAGATCCTACAAAGAAGATGTCACTTCCTCCTTTAAAATAAGACACTAAAAGGGGAATAAAGTGTGGAAAAAGGAAAGCATTTATCACCGTAAAATCTTCTCACATATCTCAGATGACTTTCAATTTGTGATCTGTTATAAAAATACTGGCAACCAACAGTGAGATTCATCAAGGTCCTTTTTATTGCCTTGGTACCACCACGTGTTAGCTATAAGTGCTATGACATTGTAGCCACTACACGTCATTCTAGGATTTTATCTAAAGATCCTTACCCAGACAGAAAAGCTGCCTGGGCATTGTGGATGCTAGTCCTTTATGCAACTCTTCAAGTACTTCGCTGAGCTCCCCCAAGAGCTTAATGCAATGGCAGTATCACTTTCCTCAATAGTAGCAGCTGGAGAGGGGAAGTAATAGAACACAAACATCATGTATTGATAGGGTAGAACATAACAAACAAAAACATTACAACAGTTTTCCATAAGTAGTTGATTATTAATAATTTCTTAGTATACATTAGAGAGCAATAAAGAATAGAAACGTTTCAAACAATACATAGAGAAAACCTGGAAATACCATGCATGCAGTGACCTTAATATGTTTTCAATGGGTAAGGACACAGACCTAGTCAGTAACTTAACAGGCCGATCATTGAGTGAAACTGTGAATAGTATTTGAGAAAGAAAAATGTGCAGATTCTAGAGCACGTGTTATGGAGCTGATTTCACACCCTACATGTCCACTGCTTCTGGACGCAAGAGCACTGACAGTTCAAAGTACCTGCTGCTCTGTAGAGAAGGACATGCTGTTTATGGCTGGAACAGAGTACAGCCACAGGTCACTAAAAGTGCACCTTGTCCCACCCCTTAGAAGATTTATAGGAGAGGTCCCATTTGCTTCTTCTCAGTTAATGCAGGTTTTGCTGCTCTGTGTTTTTATAAATATGGATGAGGAAAGTTCGTAGAACTTGGTAGTAGCTCATAAGATCCATTTCAACATGATTTCTCTTTCAAAAACAATGTATTGTAGATAAGGTCACAGTCTAGGGTGTAAGATTTTCCTCCACATGCTGGGACAATGCAGTTCACATCACAACAAAACTTTAATTATTGGGTGACACTGTAATTTTATCATCATCATTAACCATTCTTAATTTCAGCTAGGCATATCAGCTTCACTTCTTCAACTTACATAAAGGTGATAGTTTTATGAACCAAATAAAGCTTGTATGTTTAGAGCTTATAGATCTAGATGCAACTGTCTGCTTATCAGCTGTCTACCAGCACTTTAGGATCCAATAAATTCCTCCAGACTGAACCGTAGTATTGCATAGGGTGGCACCAAACAGAGTGGGTTTGTCACTAATTGGCCCTGTCATCTGCACACAGCTCTGCAAGATCACTTCCCATGTTCAGTCCAGTTCACAGTAGCTTTTATGACAGAAGTACAAGAAGAGATCAAACAATTCACATGACAAGCAGAATAATACAAGAAGATGTGAGCAGCTGATGACAGCACAACAGGGAACTTAAAGCACTACAAGTAATAGGTAGTGACAAATTACACAGTTTTAAAATACAAATAGAAGTAGTATTTCACAATCTATTTTGTCTCCTGTCTTCCCAGTCCCAAAGGATTCGTACTTGGCAAAGACCTCCCTGAAATTTACTCCGTTACTCAGTATCAATCCTTTACCACCTATTAAATCAGTTCACATCCCAATCAATGTTCTCCATAGCTTCTGAACTTCCTGAAGACCTCTGTGCCCCATGATTCTTCTTCCATCTGTCTTCTCACTTCTCTACAACTTTCTGATTCTTGGTATTTAGGTCTGACAACCAGGATTCTACATGCTTGAGGAGTACAGAAGCTGTGAAGCCTGCTGCAATGACTGTCCAGAAAATCACTGGTAAGCAGCAAGAACAGGCTTATCTTACAAAGCCTGTGCCTCTTTCTGAGGCAAGACTTTCCATGATTAGGTGTGTCACCGTGTTTCTCATCACAGTAGCAATCTGTACACTGAAGTCCAATTGTTACACTCTGGCAAGTGTAGCTAATTTGGATGTATTCCTACCAGGAAAATCCTCATATGTTTGCTCTGTAGAGTTTTCAGTTTTGGAAATTCTGACAAACAGAAAAACCATCAGTGGCAAGACATGCCATCTTTAAGAAAAAGGAAAATGATATAAATGTCTGCTGTTCTGAAAGAACAGACAAATGTGCCAAACTCAAAATTTAAACCTGCCAAACCAAATATCACTCAAAATCTGAAACAGCCCCAATTTTAAAATATTGTTTTAAAACATTCAATTATTTTGGTCAAAGTCAGTCATTGAAATCTTTTCAAAAAGTGTGTGAAACCCTAATTCTCTCACATTATTAGCTGAATTGAAACCAGCTAATGTTTTCTCTTATGATACCTATAGAGCAAGAGTTGCAGATATTCATATGAATTTTTAGATGCTCAGCCTGAAAAAATTACAAATTTCACCTATAACTTCTTGTATTTTTCATGTTATTTAATCTATCAAGAATTTAAACTTGCACAAAGTACTCTGTCATCACAAGTCCTTTTCTTCTCCAAAGACAGGGCCTCTTTATTTTTTTTTCTCCTAGAGAACAGGTCTTTAATATCTACAGTCTTTAAAGACAAGGCAAGCACTTACAGAAAGCATTAAACCCTTATAGAACATCATTTTATAGCTGCATATATTATCATCCCCCCCCCCCCAAAAAAAAAGGGAAAAAAAAAAAATGAAAAAAAAAATCTCTATCTTTTCCCCTAGCCCATGAGAGAGTAATTTTCAATGTAAATGAGACCTGAATATTTTGCTCTTGCCTGGCAAGAATCTTACACGAGAAGCAAATGAAGCAAAAAAGACTGACACTACTACTCACCAAAAATAGAAATGTCTCACATGTTCAAACATTTGCTTAGGATAAACTACAAGAAGGCAAGATAATTAAAAATATCTCTCTGCCTTTTTTTCTACTGAGCTGAGATAAGAATATTTATTGACATGCAAATGTGAATCTGGCCTCATGACTTAAATGTTTGAAGGCCAGAATATCTTTTCACCTGTATTTGGAAAATATCTAGAAATGTGTATTTCACCAAAACACACTCAAGTATTTAAATGGCAACAGTAATTGCTTGAATGAGAGAACATTTAAGAAGATCTACAAGGAAATGAAACATATGTTCATGTGTTTAGCTGAACAGCGACCAGCAATTATAGGACATCACAAAGCAGGCCCCAGGAGGGGAAATTCTTACAGTATTTTCAGTTCAAGAGAGGCATCATGTCTCTACTAGTGTGAATCAGTATAACATAACCTCAACCACCATTAATAACAACGAGGGGAACACTATTGGAAAGTCTCTTGATTTCATAGAAGAATCTACAAAACTTGACACTGACTTGGAAGCAAGCAGTGGTTTCCTTTGCATATGACAATAAGGAAGTATCAGTTTTCCAGAATTTTAAGCTGCACAAAAGACCTAACATTTCTGCAGTACAGTGTACAGTATCACTTACAATGATAATGATGGAAAAAGAAATAGAAATTTCCGTAGAAATTTCAATGTATTTTATTAAAGTTTTTATTTTACTGTGTGAAACAGTGACAGAACTCAACGATTTCCAGAGTGACAAAAGCAGAACTAGAGAAAAGACTGATTTTGAGAGGATAATACATTTGGAAGTATCATCAGTACCACAGCGCTGCTAAGCCTCAAGCCATTTTTGTAGTGTTGCAGTCTCATCATGACTCCTAATTTTTGAGGATTCAGAAAAACTGAAGTCCTATCTGTAGGTATTATATTTTTTTAAGTCACAAAGTGTTATTTCAATGCAATTATGGAGTGTACCTAGTGGTTTATTCTTTTCAAACATATATGGCAGAATTACCAAAAAATTATAAAGCCCTAAAAAATATAAGTGGCAGAGCTTTACAGGGAAAAAGATTCAAGAGCATTATACTGAAAGTTCAGTTTTGCTCCAAATAAATTCGGGGGATTCTTGGGGTGGTTCTACTGGGCAGCTTCACTTTAATTGGACATGCAATAGGGTCTCCCTCCCTAGTTATTTTCTGATAAATTCTTTTCTGAATTAGCTATTAGAACCCTATCTCAGAAAAGAAAAGCAAGCAATGGAGTTCCTAAAAAAATTCTTTTGATCCATTTATTTATTTAGGTTCCAATCCTTCAAAAATAAAAGTGTGTGTATAATGTTTGTGCATACAGGTAACCCCCAGAACTCGGTAGAACTGTTCACATGTCTGAAGGTAGATATGTAAATAAGCTTTTGCAGTCCTGGCTGATTACTACTGCAACACTTCCCAAACTAAGATTAGTTCACTACATTTAAAAAAAAGAAGCAATGGGCTGAAAAGTAGAAAGATTCAAATGAAATTGTTCTAGCGCTCACTGCAGTTGTTAGGAAGACTCCCATTGACTCTAGTACATTTTAATCAGGCTCATATTTCCAAATGTCTCAAAAATTACTCAGGCTTAAAAAAATATTTACTGACTTCTCAGGACAGATTTGGCATTGGGACACCAGCAAACTTTCCCATTTAAGTTATAATTCAGTTAAAACTCTTTTCTCTGATTATCATGAAAATAAAACATACACACACACACACACACACACACACTGAATATTGATGCAAATTAAACTCCCACGTTCCAGAAACAGATTTAATGATTTTTATTTTAAGCTGACATGGAAATTTCTCTGACCTCTCAGTCTTCTTACTGCTTCTTCAGTTATAAATATATACACAAAGAAATAAAACTGAATCTTCATAAGGCTTTCTGTCTCCTTGGACAGAAAAGTATATGCAGGTTACTTACATTTGTAGAGTTTGAGCTTAAGAAGATATTTAAGTTTGTTTCTTTCTGAAGCCTAGTTTTTCAGAGAGCTGCAGTGAAAAATCCTTGCAACTCACACAATGCAGTAGCAAGTTCAGAGCCTGAGGCATTGCTTTAGCAAAGTAATCATATGCTTATTCACAAGAATAATGGAAAATTCAAATATTTAAGTTTTGATTTGCACATGGCTGATACAAGTCTAGGATTGAAGTAAATACTTCATTCCCTCTATTCAGGAAGCTACATTTGCATTAGTAATGCATTAAGATGGCCTAGCTTTCTCACCTACTTGCAGACTTGCTCAGAAATCTGTTTAAATATTATAACAAATCAAGAGGGGATTTGTCCCATGGAGGGGTGTTACACATCCTTGACTCTCCTGACCTCAGCATTTTTCTTACTACTTACTAAGCAAATAGCAACCTAAGAAAATGTACAACTGTTTTTGGGCCCTATACTTTTAACATGGAGATCCATCTCAGAGACTTATAAAAAGATACATTTAAAATAAAATAAATCAGATTTTCAACAGAAAATAGTTATTAAGTGTAGATTTCCACTAATCAAGAAACATATATGTTTTCTTACTAGAAAAAAAAATCATAGAAAAATGAATTCTCCATTAGTCTTCAGTTAATTCCGTTAGCACCCTGCATTTCCATAAATGGTTATAAAGGATAATGCCATATGGGATAACATCAACAAAGTAAACAGATAGCAAAGCATATCTAAGCTAGAATATCAGAGCATTCTGACTACATTTATCTGCCAAATAGGTTTCTATAAAAATAAAGGTCACTTCAAACAGAGAAGGCAGATAAGCAGGCTAGGTTACCTTTGGGCACACAGAGCATGGGGCTGTGCTGCGGAGATGGATGCATTTTGCTCTCAGACAATTGATAGCTGACTGTTCGTTTTTTATACGCAGTGTGGCTGTCAGGCCCCAGCAGCACTAGCTGCTTGCTACATTACTATATGAATTAAACTGACGAATGCTTCTGAGATATGCCTCCAAGTACTACAGCTAAAAAGACATGCTGGAAAGTAGGCATCCATAGGATTTGGTATCTCATGGATTTGGCTGTTAACTGACTACATTCATTGGACAAATGACCTGTCTCTCAAAGTAAAATAAAGACAAATGTTAGCAGGAAAAACAAGTCCAAAGGGTGGAGGTCCATGTGGATGGGACAAATCTGTGGCATTTACCAGAAACAAAACAACAATACAATGTAAACAACAGCATTTTCCTTTCCTTTTTACATGCCATACTTCGAGTTTGAAAGATCTAAACTGTTTATTTGAAGGAACGATTTCATTTGTAATCACATTGTGCAAAGCATAAAACCCCAGTGGTGCCAGATGTACCTGTGGGGAAGGAGTCAGTTCCATTTAATATGTCAAATTTTGTGACAAATAAACTGTGGCAAAAATCCCAGGATTTATCAGAATATCCCCATCCACAAAGCCTCTACTTTGTGACAAGTACTCTGGACATTTCCTGCTTTTCACTGCACCTTTCTCCAAGAACCTTTTTACCTTCAGGGGCTACCCGAGCTGCAGATTAGCAGATATGCACTGTAGGAAAGCACACTCACTGCCCTCACAGTGATGGGCAGAGCCATGCAGAGAGCATGATTGGAAGCAGCTCACAGAGAAAGCTGCGGGGGGGACCTAGCAATGAATGCAGCCAGTGGGAGCAGCCAAGAGGGTGCAGTCAGCAGGAACAGAGCAGTTAACAAGAAAATCATCTAGTGGGGACTGATCAGAAAGCAGCCAAGAGGCAACAAGAGACAGTGACTAATCAGAAATACCAAGATTAGAAAAAGATTAGAGAGGCTTCCTGCAATGTGTGCTATGCTGTTTACTTGGTTACTTGCCATTTAGGATATCACTGCTGCATGCCCTTTTACCAACAGGTGTAGCTGGTCATTGAGAGGAAGGCTGCTTGGTCACCTTCAACTGATTGCTGGCTCTGCAGAAAGGAGGGGGAGAGGAAGGATGCAGAATGTCTTTTCTGAGAAAAACTGAGCATGTTGGACTACTAGAAGATCTTCTAGAAACCAGAGCAGGTCAGGTGAAGAGGGCACGGGTACAGTAAATAAGCCTATTGCAAGAATGCACCTCAAAGAGCAGACATGACCAGACTTGAGGCCATAAAAATAAAGGTACTTTTCCCAGTAACCCACAAGGATTCCTTGGAGAGTTGTTGCAGGACAAGCAGACATCAAAAAGCCTCCTGCTTGGGATAGAAAGTGGAACATCTTCCCACAATATCAGAGGAAAGAACTCTCACAAATACAAAGTATGGAGGGAAAGCTGTCTAAGAAACTTTTATTTTCCTGTCTTAAACAATCTGAGGTTATTTTACTTCATTACAGAAAGTTTCTCATGAGGCATGGCTTTAGAGACTGATGAGACTGATTGCTCCTGTTCGTTTGGGCTCCACTCTAAAAGGCAATGTGCATCAGGTTTACCTCCAGGCTCCAGTTGATTCAGCGTCTGGTCCTACCTCTTTGTCATGGCCTGCATTCTCAGGTGATGTAAAAAAAAAAAAAAAAAAAAAAAAAAGGAAAAAAAAAAAGAAAGGCACCCAACCCCCCTGTCAGAGACAACCTGTGACTGGGCTGTAGCTGGAGAAACAAGAGAGACCAACTAGCTGACTGCTAGCTGGGGAGGTTTGTTGTCTTCTGGAAGCTATTCATGGTGTTTCCCTTTTTATTCCAGCACTCCAAAAGAAGTTTCTTTTGCTTAAATTCATTTGATGAACTCGTCACATGTAAGTGAGAAATTATCACTTACACAACACCGAGACAATTCAATTCAATATCCAGGTTTCTGGACAGTGCTTGTGTCTTTGTAGGTTCATACTTGGTTACTGGCTCCTATTGCTGCCAGTCAAAAGCCTGGCCTATGGGTTACATAACATTTATTGATCACTGTAAAGCTCTTATAAAGCTATAAATGGAAAACAATATATAAGCAAAAACAAAAACAAACAAAACAACAAGAAGCCACACACCATATATTTCCCTGAACCTGAAATAATGGAAAAAAAAAATAAATAGAAGCATCTCCCAAACCTTTTCCACAAATTGAGGCACAGGTTCAAAATTGAAATTCCTTAGGCTGGCATAAAAGGATTCTGCTTCCCCCAAGCAAGGAGATGTGCTTTTTATCCTTTAAAGAGGCCACTAGCTGTACATATTGATAAAGTGTTTCCTTCTCCAGCCCAAGGAAGATTTTAAACTTTCAAGGGATTACAGGATTTTATATTGTTAGTGGATAAACCTAATCTTCTGCTACCTATGTCTGGGAATCCCTAATAATGAAAAAAAGAAACCAAGGATTAAAAGCTAGTGGTATTACAGCTGTCAACACATCAACCTTAATTTTTCAGAAGCCTTCACATAGCTACATTGATGTGTCTGGAGTCTTCTGCTGAAAGTACTTGATCAGTTTCACAGTGATAAGATAACCACAAGTTACTTTTATTTATATGTATATATATATATATATATATGCAAATATAATAATAGCACGTCCTTGTAAATACACTGGATTCACATTAAGTTTTTCTGTTTCTTTTAAGTCATAGGTTATTTAGGATGGAAAGGCATTCAAAGGCGTCATGGTTAGAACTATTATGACAATACTGGCCAGTGGTTTGGTCTGTCATAGTGTCCTGACAGTTGCTGAAAGAGAAAAATGTTAAATGTGTTGTGAGGCAATGATTACGTTTTTCCCATAATGTTAAAGTGGTGAAATAAATCTCAAACTTGGCAAATAACAGTCCTTCATTTCTTGTGCTTTAGAGCTTCTTGATGTCTCAGAGAGGTAGAACAGCTATGAGCTACTGAGACTCTCCCAAACCAATGGTAACATTCACACTGGATGTTATGACATGACTGGGGCCCAAAAAACAACAGGGTGAACACTGATGTGATAAGTAGCATTGTTCTCAAACTTCTGGGAATTGTGACTGTGAGAGGAAAAACTTTAAGGAGAGGATGGCCAGGATACATTTTTTTTAATGCTGGCTTTTTTTTTTTTTTTTTTTTTTTAAATCTTATTGTTAAAAGTTCAGATGAAGAATGTAAAGAGATGAGAAATTTGAAATGCCAGGATTCTACAGATCGTAGATTTTCAGGGTGGTATTTTAGAATACAAGTCATCTTCATGGCCTCACTAATTGAGATTTCTGGCAGCTGGGGACATCTACCTAAAATAGGTGTATTCACGTGCCCGGATACAAGCAGTGAACATTTTATTTACACAACATGCACAGCTGTATGATGTACCCACAGTGTCAGAAATACGCATACATACAAATCATCCCTGTAGCACATGTCTAGGCATTAAAACAAACTTCTTAACAGCCATTAAGATCAGGGATGGTTTAGTGAAACCTACCCTAGAAGTCCAGCAAGTAAGCATGTTCATCTCAGCTGTAAATAAAATTTAGACTCTGTGGCAGAATGGGGAATCTATAAGAAAGGAAAGAAGTCATGAAAAAGGAGCAATGAGTGGGTAGAAAAGGATGCCTACATGGGATCTATCAAATCCAAAACATTTGCAGAATATATTAGTAATTAATTCAGCTCCCCATGGTAGAAATCTTAAGAATTATACAGAATCACTGACCCTACTGTAGTCAAAACAAAACAAAACAAAAAATCCTAGGTAGATAGCTAAATTGAGTATTGAAGTTTCCTCTCACATACTCAGATCATTCTTGGATAAATCAGAGGAAAGTGCTCAAATTGAGCTGTGTTGAGAGGAAAAAAGCAGTCTTTGGAAAAATCTTCACATCTCTCTTTTGCATTGATCCAAGAAACTAACAAGCAATTAACTACTGCAGTGGCACACTGCCACCTAGAATAAGCACTTCAAGACATCACAGACATCCCATCTGATTATTAAAGAGCAAAGATGTCATCACACTGGCCACTTCTTTGCAGCTTGACCTTTGAATATTAAGATGTTGCCAATAGACATACCTACCAGACAAATGCTTAGCCCAGTGAGAGACATTATAGTTGAAAAAAGATACAGACTGATGCCAGAAACTTAGAATACCTTTCCTATTAAAAAGTAAACCTAAATTGATTTACTGAATGTGCATATCTTGCTATTTTGATAATAAATTGAAAAAAGAGCCTTTGAGGATAGCCAAAGAAAATAAAATTCCTGTGGAGATTTCTGTCTGTGAAAGCCCTTTCAGAAATATAAAAGTGTAAATAAGAAAACAAGGCAGATCAAAAGAGTCAACAGAAAAATATAATCTGAGAAAATCAGAATGTTATCCCACATTTGCTGTTCAAAAACGCTAACCAACATTGCTTTGTCATAGTTTTTATTTTATATTTTTTCCTCTAGTGTTACTGTTCTTAAATCAATCTGAACTAATTATATTCTATTCTAAACTAAGCATACCTCTCCATCCTGTGAATGGCCAGTACATCTCAGGCAGGGGAAACAATCATGCAGCCAAGGGGAGTAAAACATCTGGGCCCTTGGTCTACAAAGCTGAAAGATAGCACATCTCCATACTGCTGTGATGTAGGCTACAAGTCTGCTACTGATTTTTTCATATTATCAGAAAGACACACATCACATAATTTACAAGATAAATAAAAAAGAAATGTATCTCCATTATGTGACCAAAAACTCATCTGGCATCTCCAAATATGAGAAGTTTAAATCAGAACCTACTGATTCTGAGCACTTTGGTTCTCCCTGCTTATGGTTACATCAAACCAAAATCTGGACTTTCTGGGAATGTACAGCACACAGTGTTGACCCCAATTCAGTACAAATGCAATGAACTCATGGTCAGAAACAGTAAATGCATTCTAAAGCACTTTCCTACGGTATATAGTGGACGTACCTCAATGGGAAGTTCTATTTTACTCTTTGATGCCTCCCTGTACAAGTGAACAACTTAGTATTTGCATTTAATGTAATATACTTTATAAATGTTATTAATGAGTGAATTATCCCTGTGAAATAACAGAAACCCTTGTCTTACATTTGCAGTTGGCCACTTAAGTAAATAATTAAACTATTAAACAAACACTGACCAAGGCCCTCAAATCATCTAAAACAATGGAAAACTGCTTTTTTATAGTATGTTCTATTAAGCCAAAAAATATGGGAAGTTGCCATTTCTTATTTACCATCAATTACTACCACATGAGCACTGAATAAGGGAGTAACGTAAAAATAAACAAACAAAAATACCAAACAACTTCCCTATGAATACTGACACTGACACAGCAAATATGTTACTGTCACTCACACTTCAAGTAATTTATTTACTGAGTACAGTCTAATCCAGGAATTATGCCACAAACTAGTCTTTCATCATATAATAAATTCAAAGGAATTCTAAGGAACTCTGAGATGAAATGTTCTGTAAGAAATTATTATGGTGAACAGTACAATAAACCATTCACCAGTAATTCAGATAGTGGGAATATAGGATACATTCCTTCTGAACAAAAAAGATTGTCTTTTAGAAATGGACAAGCTGTTTCTGACTAAAACATTTATTTCTACAGTACTATTGCATAAAAACACAAAAACACAGAGCCCCAGGGGGCTTTGTGAGGTCACTATACAGCACTGATCACTGCACTGCCCAAGGCAGCAACAATTATACTTCTATCATTCTTGAAACACTTTCCCATCCTATTCTTAAAGATTTCCAACAAATGAAATTTCAAAACTCAATAAACATACATCATTATCCTTGCCTTAGAAAGCATTCTCTAAAGTATTTTTCTTGCTGTGATTTAAGTGTTTTACTTAAAGTCACCACAGAATTGGACATAACATTTTTCCATTCAGCAATATTCTTCATGTAGTTAACAATTATCATGCCCACTTCTCAGACTCTTCTTCAACCTCAAAATCCTGATATTTTTAAATCTTTCATCATGTTTCATGTTTGTAGAGAAATCTTGTTCCCCTTTCCCTCAAACCCGCAATGGCAAGCGCCATGTACTTACAATGTTGGAAGCAACCACCAGATGGTGGAGTTTGCGAGTTTGAGGGAGTGTGATGTAATCAATCTGCCAGGCCTCTCCATGTTTATATTTCAGCCATCGTCCTCCATACCAAAGAGGCTTTGACCGTTTGGCTTGCTTGATTGCAGCACGTGTTTCACAGTCATGAATAACCTGTGCTATAGCGTCCATGGTCAGGTCCACCCCTCGATCACGAGCCCATCTGTATGTTGCATCTCTACCTTGATGGCCTGAGGTGTCATGGGCCCATCAGGCTATTCACCTTTACGCTGCCAATCCAGGTCCACCTGAGCTACTTCAATCTTAGCAGCCTGATCCACCTGCTGGTTGTTTTGATGTTCTTCAGTAGCACGATTCTTGGGCACATGAGCATCTACGTGGCATACCTTTACAGCCAGGTTCTCTACCCGAGCAGCAATATCTTGCCACAATGCAGCAGCCCAGATGGGTTTGCCCCTGCGCTGCCAGTTGTTTTGCTTCCATTGCTGTAACCATCCCCACAGGGCATTTGCTACCATCCATGAATCAGTGTAGAGATAGAGAACTGGCCATTTTTCTCGTTCAGCAATGTCTAAAGCCAGCTGAATGGCTTTCACTTCTGCAAACTGACTCGATTCACCTTCTCCCTCAGCAGCTTCTGCAACTCGTCGCGTAGGACTCCATACAGCAGCCTTCCATCTCCGATGCTTCCCCACAATACGACAGGACCCATCAGTGAACAGGGCATATTTCTTCTCATTCTCTGGTAACTGGTTGTACAGTGGGGCTTCTTCAGCATGCCCCACCTCCTCCTCTGATGATATCCCAAAGTATTTGCCTTCTGGCCAGTCCATAATCACTTCCAAGATTCCTGGGCGACTGGGGTTTCCTATTTGAGCCCGCTGAGTAATCAGTGCAACCCACTTGCTCCATGTAGCATCAGCTGCATGATGTGTAGAGGAGACCCTTCCTTTGAACATCCAGCCTAGTACCGGCAATCGGGGTGCTAGGAGGAGCTGCGCTTCAGTACCGACCACCTCCGAAGCAGATCGAACTCCTTCATATGCTGCCAATATCTCCTTTTCAGTTGGAGTGTAGCAGGCCTCAGATCCTCTGCATCCTCGACTCCAAAACTCCAGGGGCCGACCTCGAGTTTCCCCGGGTTCTTTCTGCCAGAGGCTCCAGGTGGGGCCATTCTCCCCGGCTGCAGTGTAGAGCACATTCTTTACATCTGGTCCTGTTCAAACTGGCCCAAGGGCTACTGCATGAACTATTTCCTGCTTGATTTGTTCAAAGGCTTGTCGTTGCTCAGGGCCACATTCAAACTCATTCTTCTTACACGTTACTTGGTAGAGCGGGTTTACAATCAGACTGTAATTTGGCATGTGCATTCTCCAAAACCCCACAACACCTAGGAAAGTCTGTGTTTCTTTTTTGCTAGTTGGTGGAGACATAGCTGTTACTTTGTTGATCACATCCATTTGGATTTGATGACATCCATCTTGTCATTTTATTCCTAAAAACCGGATCTCTCGTGCAGGTCCTTTGACTTTATTTTGTTTTATGGCAAAACCGGCTTTCAGAAGGATTTGGACTATTTTCTTCCCTTTCTCGAAAACTTCCTCTGCTGTGTCACCCCACACAATAATGTCATCGATGTACTGCAGGTGTTCAGGAGCTTCCCCCTGCTCCAGCACAGATTGGGTCACTCCATGGCAAATGGTAGGGCTGTGTTTCCACCCCTGAGGCAGCCGATTCCAAGTATATTGGACTCCCCTCCAAGCGAAAGCAAATTGTGGCCTGCACTCTGCTGCTAGAGGGATGGAGAAAAATGCATTAGCGATATCAATTGTGGCGTACCACTTGGCTGCCTTCGATTCAAGTTCGTACTGAAGTTCCAGCATGTCCGGCACTGCAGCACTCAGTGGTGCCATGACTTCGTTCAGTCCACGATAATCCACTGTTAGTCTCCACTCACCATTAGACTTTCGCACTGGCCATATGGGACTATTGAAAGGTGAATGAGTCTTGCTGATCACTCCTTGGCTCTCCAATTGATGAATTAGCTTATGGATGGGAATCAGGGAGTCTCGGTTAGTGCGATATTGCTGCCGGTGCACAATTGTGGTAGCGATTGGCACTTGCTGTTCTTCGACCCTCAGCAACCCCACAACAGAAGGGTCCTCTGAGAGACCAGGCAAGGTAGATAATTGTTTAATGCACTCTGTCTCTAAGGCAGCTATACCAAAAGCCCACTGGAACCCTTTTGGGTCCTTGAAATATCCTCTTCTAAGATAGTCTATGCCAAGGACACATGGAGCATCCAGGCCAGTCAAAATATGGTGCTTTTGCCACTCATTCCCAGTCAGACTCACTTCAGACTCCAATACAGTCAACTTCTGACATCCCCCTGTCACTCCATAAATGCAGATGGGCTCTGGCCCATTATAGCTTGATGGCATTACAGTACATTGTGCACCAGTGTCTACTAAAGCCTTATACTTCTGTGCATCTGACGTGCCAGGATATCGAATCCACACAGTCCAATAAACTCGATTGTTCCTTTCCTCCCCCTGGCTGGAGGCAGGGCCCCCCTAATCCTGGTCAGAATCTTCTTTGTTTCTGCATTTGAAGGACTGTCTGCTGGAAGCTGGAGCAGCAAACTTTTCAGAGAATCCCTTTTTCCTGATTGTTTTCTTTTGCAACTCACGTACCCGTGCCTCTAGGTTCACGGTAGATTTTCCATCCCATTTTCTCATGTCCTCTCCATGGTTTCGTAAGTAAAACCACAGGGTGGCACAGGGTGAGTACCCACCATATCGTATTCCTTGTGTGGATGAATGCCTACCCCTGATAGCCGAGACACTGCTTTGAACAGGTGCGGAGGAAAATAATCTCTCTTCAAGTTGGTGAAACTTTTCAGAAAGTTTCTCCCAAGTGTTCTCTTTTGGTTGGTGGACACTGGTTGGTTCAGGTGGGGAGGAAGATAGATTCTCTTTAAGTTGGTGGAACTCTTCAGAAAGTTTCTCCACAGCTGAGACTCAGGCCTGTAAGGAAGAGGAGAGACTTTCTTCGTACTGCCGGAGTTGTTTAGCCACTTCATCCACTGTGGGTTCCTCATCCTCTTTCCAGGCCATTATTGCCAATGAGCTGGCATATGATGATGGTGCACTCCGTACAAACTTCCACCACATGGGTCGTGCACACCTGACTTCATCTGGATCTTTGGATGTTTGTCCGAGGTCTGGGTCCTCATAAATCACTTCCCGTACGGCTAATTCCCTCAGGTACTGGATTCCCTTCTCCATAGTGGTCCACTTGCCTGGTAGACATAAAAGTTCTTCCTTGAAGGGATACCTTTCCCTCACAGCTGAGAGGAGACGCCTCCAGAGGCTGTGAGATTGTGCTCCATCTGCAATTGCTTTGTCAATGCCTGCGTCTCTAGCAAGGGATCCCAGCCGCCTGGCTTCCCTGCCGTCTAATTCCACACATTTGTCTCCAGTGTCCCAGCACCGGAGCAGCCAGGTGACAAGCTGCTCACCTATACAACGACCAAAATCTTTTCCCACATCTCGTAGCTCACGCTCGTATAGGTTTTGGGTAGTTACTGTTGATTTTTCGGCATCCTCATCTTCCTCCTCCTGAATCCCTGATGGCCCAGCATCGTCGTCGTCTCTATACCCAGATTTGGCAGAAGACTCTCTGCGTTCTAAACGACCTGAATCTCTATACCATTTTTTCACCTTCTCTACAGGGGCAACTTGCACTGCTACAGCTCATTTCTCTGACCCCGTTACAGGGTCTGCCACAGGGGTTGGAACACCCTCTGCAGGGTCAACTTGCACTGCTACAGCTCGTTTCTCTGGCCCAGCCACAGGAACTGGAGCAGCTGCAGGAGCTGGAGCGGCTGCAGGAACCGGAGCTGGAGCGGCTGCAGAGTCCACCGTAGGGGTTGCAGTGGCCGTTGGATCTGTCACAGGACTTGGAGTGGCCGCAGGGTCTGTCACTAAGTTGATAGCAGTATCAATGGCAGCTTGATAGGCATGAGCGAGGCCCCAGCACGTTACAATGATTTGTGTCACTTTGGAACTGCCAGAATCATGACACCTTTTTTTCAAGCATTCTGCCAGTTTTTGAGGATTTTGCAGTTGTTCAGGGGTGAAGTTCCAAAACACTGGGGGTGCCAACTGCTCTAGATGCCTGCCCATATCCTCCCATACTCCCTGCCACCCACAACTATACTGCCTCCAGGCAGATCTCCGGATGAGCTTCCTAAGTAGATGTTTAACTTTAAGCAAAACCTGAAGCACATTCAGGAGGCATAACAACAAGACCATGCTGGTCTGAGTATCCCAAGGATATTCAATATCTTGGAGAGCTATTGTAACAAGCTCGGAGGATAAGAGGGTGCTGAAGGAGAAAGGGAGAGTGATCAAGGAGGATAAGTGGGTGGTGAAGGAGAAAGGGAGAGTGATCAAGTAAGAAAAAATATCTTCCCCTTTCCCCTCCACAGATTGACTCCCTAATGAAAAAAGGCAACAGGTATAATTGCTAATAGTTTCCAAGATACGGTTTCCAAAGTATAGAGTCAACGATGTTACTGAGTACAAATGCCAAGTTAGAGTCATGACCAGATATCTCATCGTCTCATAAGCCACTGTTACAACACACAGTACCATAATGATCTGAAACCGGGGCCCGGAGAGGATAAACAACATGACAGAGAGCACATATGGAAAATAATGTGCTATAATACTCAATTTGGAAAACAGGCACAGCAGAGTTGAGATTAAAGCAATCAGCATTATGACAAGTGACTATTAAGCAGGTCTAATACTTAAACCAATTTTAGTTTAACACACTCTGGTCCGATCTGCTGTTATCTCAACCTTTCGAGCCCCACGTTGGGCACCAAAAAGACTGTCGTGGTTTAACCCGGCCGGCAGCTAAACACCACGCAGCCGTTCGCTCACCCTCCCCCCTCCCTCTCTGGGACGGGGGAGAAATGGAAAGTGAAGCCCGTGAGCTGAGATAAAGACAGTTTAATAAGACAGGAAAATAATAATAACAATAATAACAATAACAATAATAATAATACAATGATGATAATAGTACTACTAATAATAATGTGTACAAACAAGTGATGCACAATGCAATTGCTCACTACCTGCTGACCGATGCCCAGCCAAACCCCGAGCAGTCCGGCCCACTCCCCCGGCTAGCCACCCCTATATATTGTTTAGCATGACGTCAGATGGTATGGAATACCCCTTTGGCCAGTTTGGGTCAGCTGCTCTGGGTCTGTCCCCTCCCAGATCTTGCTGCATCCCCAGCCTGCCTGTTGGCAGGACAGAGCAAGAAGCTGAGATGTCCTTGGCTTAGTATAAGCACTGCTCTGCAACAATTAAAACATCGGGGTGTTATCAGCACTCTTCTCATCCTAAGCCAAAATAGCATTCTACCAGCTACTAGGAAGAAAATTAACTCTGTTCTAACTGAAACCAGGACAGGTAACTATTTTATGGTTATCCAATAGTTCTTTGCTTTCCAGTGAAAGTTTTTTTAGGAGTAGTTCTCTCCTGTGTTTATAAAAATATCTCTTGAAAAAGTATGGAAAAGATTTACTAAAAATCACAATCCTATAAACAGTTTATCTCTCTCTTCATGTTACCCATCTTACAGAGAGAATTTCACTGGAGAATTACAGTGGTTGAAACAAATATGTTCTTGACAAATCTTAGGTTAGGTTTTCTACTCTCCTCCTTTCCTTCAATTTCGTATACTTACAAAACAGGACTAGAATATTGCTCAGGGGCTCCTCTCCCTCTCCCTCCTTTCATTTTAATGAGAGATTTTACATTTCTTCTTTTCCAGCCTTTTAGTACCTCTCATTCTCTGTAACTCTTCAAAGTTAATGGTCTGAGACTGCTGTGGTATCCCCATTGTAGACCAGAGCTACACAAAAGGAAAAGAAAATGCATTTGCATCTTGCTTGATTTTGGTCTCTATCAATGGTAGTCATCTGTTCTATAAATACACTAGAGTGCAAGAAAGACATTTATATTTATAGAACAGCTTCTGGATATGTGTGATGCTGTGATGCAGGGGGAACAGGCCACCACAGTTACGTGGGAGGTGTGGAGGAGCAGGGTGCAGAGGAAAAGATTACATCTTCTTGCTTTTGATATGACATTCTTTTTTTCCTTCCTCCTTCTAATCACATTTCATTTGGGAAGACACATAATAAAAACCTCTAGGTGTTTCATCAAAAAGAGTTTTTCTGACCCTCTGACCTTTTGCTACAAAAATCTCTATGCAAAATGACAACATGGTCCTTGTTCACTTAGCAATAGCAGCACCTATTTAACAAAAATATAAACAGCCTAGTAATTAGGACAAAATTTCTCATGTACGCTCTTTGTGCAAATTGACAGCAGCCACTAAAAATATTTTCGTTTGTTAAATCTGAGAAGCAAACATCCATTGAGGAAAAGGGATCTCTCTAATAAATGTTATTTTTTTTTTCTTAAATGGGGTAACCTTTCAGTTTTTTTAAGAGGCATTGGAGGTTGTTTACCAAGTAAATGTAAGGAAGAAAGGTTCTTTTATTTTTATGTCCAAATATTTCATGTGAACTCTATACCTCTTTCACGTTCTTTATTCTATTAAAGTACTTATTAGTGCATCTCAGCCTCAAACAACCTCAATCTATTTCTGTCTATAGCATAAAACCTTTCAGTTTAAAGTGGAGTGAAGCATCAGTCTAACAGCCTCAACAGTTCAGACTCCAGATATACAAACTCATACCTGAATATAAGCATCATACTATTTATGTTACATTTTTGGCAGGAAAACAAATGAAAACAAATGAAAACCAAACATAGCGTCCACCCAGGCTCCCCACCACTGCATTCTGTGAGCTTTTAGTGTGTTGTAAGAGAGAATTAACTTAGCAAATTGGAGAAAAAAAGGGCCACTGAATGCTCAGAAATTTAAACTGCACAGAGAACAATAATCCATGATCATGTTGAAAGGATGAAGTCTGAATGAGAACACTGCATTATTTATAAGCTAATTATGAACATACATATTTTTTTTATATCTCTGCACTGTGACCTGGGGCTCAGGTTCCAAGGAGCCTGAAAAGATATGACAGCTCAGACGGAATTAACTTTTAAACTAGCATTTTCTCTGCTTCAGGCCTTTTTCTGGGCATCAGTAGGGCTAGGGAACATAAGCCATACGAGTGGAGTCCTTAGAGAAAGTTTCCTTTCCAACAAAAGAAACACTTAGAAAAGATGCCACACCTCCAAACATTAGTCTAGTCTTGAAGACAATAAAAAACAAAAAGCAAATCAGTGCTCAGCACTTCACTCACAAAGGATAGATGTCTTCCTCTGACACACAAATTGCAGGTAACAGACGGGTTACCCAAATCCCTAAGTTTTTGCTCTGTTTGTTTTTTGAAGTTTTCCTGCTAGAATACAGACATCCCAGCACACCACTCATAGAATCATAGAATATCCCGAGTTGGAAGGGACCCATAAGGATCATCAAGCCCAACTCCTGGCACCGCACAGGTCTACCCAAACGTTTAGACCAGGTGACTTAGTCCAATTGCTTCCTAAATTCAGACAGGCTTGGTGCAGTGACTATTTCACTGGGGAGCCCGTTCCAGTGTGCAACCACTTTCTCGGTGAAGAACCTCTTCCTGATGTCCAGCCTAAACTTCCCCTGCCTCAGTTTAACACCATTCCCGCGGGTCCTATCATTGATGTTTACAGAGAATAGGTCACCTGCCTCTCCACTCCCCCTCTCGAGGAAGTTGTAGACTGTGATGAGGTCTCCCCTCAGCCTCCTTTTCTGGCTGAACAGGCCCAGTGACCACAGCCATTCCTCATATGTCTTCCCCTCTAGGCCCTTCACCATCTTCGTTGCCCTCCTCTGGACACTCTCCAACAGTTGAATGTCCTTTTTGTACTGCGATGCCCAGAACTGCACACAGTACTCCAGGTGAGGCTGCACCAGGGCAGAGTAGAGCAGGACAGTCACCTCCCTTGACCGACTAGTGATGCCATGCTTGATGCACCCCAGGATATGGTTGGCCCTCCTGGCTGCCAGGGCACACTGCTGGCTCATATTCAACTTGCTGCCAACCACAACCCCCAGATCCCTCTCTGTGGGGCTGCTCTCCAGCGTCTTATTGCCCAGTCTGTACGTATAGACAGGGTTGCCCCATCCCAGGTGCAGGACCCAGCACTTTCTCTTGTTAAACTTCATGCGGCTGGTGATCACCCAGCTTTCTAATCTGTCCAGATCTCTCTGCAAGTCCTGTCCACCCTCATCCAAGTCCACAACTCCTCCAAGTTTGGTGTCGTCGGCAAATTTGCTCAGAACACCTTCTAGTCCTACATCCAAATCATTTATAAAGACGTTGAAGAGGACTGGCCCTAAAACGGAGCCTTGAGGGACCCCACTAGAGACCATCCACTGGCCAGATGTGGCCCCATTAACCACAACCCTTTGAGCACTGCCCGTCAGCCAATTGCCCACCCATTGTATGATGTTTTTGTTAAGTTGTATGCTGGACATTTTGTCCAGTAGGATCCTATGGGAAACAGCGTCAAAAGCCTTGCTGAAGTCCAAAAAGATCACATCAGCTGGTTTCTCTTGATCAACTAGATGGGTGATCTTATCATAAAAGGAAATCAAATCTGTTAGGCAGGATCTACCCCTCATGAACCTATGTTGTCTGGGACCAATGACTGCTTTGTCCCCCAGGTGCACTTCAATAACTTCAAGAATTGTCTTCATAATTTTACCAGGCACTGACATGAGACTGGCAGGCCTGTAACTGCTAGGGTCTTCTTTCTTACCCTTCTTGAAAATTGGCACATTTTCCAGTTTCCAGCCTACTGGGACCTATCCAGATTCCCAAGATCATTGAAAAATAATTGAGAGAGGTCCTGCAATGACATCAGCCAGCTCTTTAAGCACCCTGGGATAGATCCCATCCAGACCCATAGACGTGCATGGATCCAGGCAGAGCAACAAATCCTGCACATGTTCAGGGGCGGCTGGGAGTTTGTCATTCCCACCATCATGGTCCTCCAGCTCAGGGCACCCTGGGTCCCAAAGCCCATCACCAGTGTTGAAGACAGAGGCAAAGAAGGCATTAAACGTCTCTGGTTTGCCTATGTTATTGTCTGTGAGGAGACCTTCCCCATCAATTAGCGGACCTATGTTTTCTTTGGTCCTCCTTTTTCTGTTCGCATATCTAAAAAAACCCTTTTTTATTGTCTCCCACAGACATGGTCAGCTTCAACTCTAGCTGGGCTTTGGCCACACGAATTTTCTCCCTACAAACACAAACAGCATCCCTGTATTCCTTCCTCATCACCTGACCCTCCTTTCAGCAGCTGTACACTTTCTTTTTTTGCCTAAGCTTCAGTAGAAGACCCCTGGTCAGCCAGGCCAGTCTTCTGCCCCACCTGCCTCACTTCCGGTATTTTGGAATTGCCTGATCTTGTGCTTTTAGGAGGCAGTACTTAAAGATTGACCAGCACTGATGGACTCTAATGCCTTCAAAAGCAGTTTCCCAGGAAACCTTACTGACAAGTTCCCTGAGCAGCCTGTAGCCTGCTTTCCCCATATCTAGTGCTGAAGTTTTGGTGGCAGTTTTCCTTCTGTCACCACTCAACCACTCATGGTCACTATGACCGAGACCGCTGCCAATTGCCACATCTCCCACTCACTGCACACCTTCACATTTAGAGCAAGGCAGTCTCAGAAACGGGCTTCTAGTCATCACACATTATCTGAGAGGATGTAACCCTCACATTAGTGTCTCTCATGTAAGTAATTTTTACTTTTTTACTAGTTCATTTTGTGTGCTTCTGTTGCTAGTGATGCTCTGCCTTCTTATTTGTAAGATGAAAACATGGCTATGTTCAGAGGATGAAAAGGAAATGGATAATACATTGCCTACAGAAACATAGGCAAAACAAAATACAATAATGAATAACCTAAGAACCACTGCAACCCTTTAGAGGAAGAATTAAGAAAAATCATGTATGTATTCCAGTCCTTATGCCTGCCTATTCCCAGACCACATATCCTCTCTAGCACCACAATCCTGAAGGCCATCAGTATGATGAGTAAGGCTACAGCTTTAGTATCAGTGCTTGTTCTTTGCATATACAGCAGCCATAGGTCATTCCTTTCCCACACATTTGCAAGAAAATCCACAGAGCTGGTTGTTATTGGCTAGTTACCAATTACAAAATTAAAAACCTGTGTGCCAAACAGGCACAGCTGCATCAGCCACTGCTGAGCTATATGCAGACTGGCCAAATAAAAGCAGTCTCACTGAGGGTGAACTGGGATGCTTCAGAGCCACTGTCAAAAGCAATTTTTTTCCCTCATTGAATGAGTTCTTCAATCACTGCTTAAAAATAATTTATACAAAACATAGGATGGAGCTTAAACAAAACCACAGAGCCAAAGACTAGAAAACATCTCAGCAGTACAGGTACACCTTAGCCAAAATTACTAGTATGAAATGCTCATGCCTTCCCAGCAAAAAAGCATAAAAGTATCTTGGACGTATATATATCAGGACTAATAAATTAAACAACCTATGCACCCTAGGTATGCTTTGAAACATTAGAATATGGGCAGGACTGAAAGAAAAAACATACATAATTTTGCTTTTTTTTTTTTTTTAAACACTTATTTCCTAAAAAGAGTGTTATCTTCTCCCCCCATCCCCTCCCCCCCACCCCCTTTTTTTCAGGAAACAAAAAATTTAATTTTTAACATTTTAACATTTAATTTGTAACATTCAAGTTGCAGAAGCCAGAAATAAAAAGCCACCTGTGTTGGGAAGGGAAGGGAAGGGAAGGGAAGGGAAGGGAAGGGAAGGGAAGGGAAGGGAAGGGAAGGGAAGGGAAGGGAAGGGAAGGGAAGGGAAGGGAAGGGAAGGGAAGGGAAGGGAAGGGAAGGGAAGGGAAGGGAAGCACATTTTTAATGGAAATAAAACCTGAACAAATCTGACTAGGCTATGCAAGAACTGGTCTTAAAGTGTCCACCACTAGATTTAAATAAATGTGTGGCTCCCAACAAATTTATCTTCTTTTCTTTTGAGGAAAATGACTACTTTTTAAGTCAGGAGTATTTAAGTCACCTATCTCAACAGGACAAGCCTCAAGTCAAAATTTGTCTCAGCTTCTGTAAACTTGCTTTTTGTTTTCTGAGTAAGGCCCAGAACTGCTTTCTGTAATGCCAATAAAAGTCACAAAACTTGTTTGTTTGCCCTATGGACCAGTAAGTTTGCCCTGTGCAACTTACTTACTATGCAGTTTGTTTGCCCTATGGACCAGTAAGATGAATTTCATCAATAATTCAAAGCACCACTTCTTCCTGCTATCTTAACCACAATTAGATAAGAATAGGCAAAAATCTTAAGTCGACCTGGAGTTCTATTGTCAGTTTTTATCTCATTGTTTGACAACCATTAGCAGGGACTTTTTCTTCAAACATATCTTCTTTTCCCTCCTTGACCATATAGTTTTCAAAAAGACCTTTCATCATCTAATCCATTTTTTAACAATAATAGTTGCAATTAAATTTTACTAAAATGCATTCTGTGGCCATCTTTATTCCTTACATGAAATATGCCCTTCTTAAAAAACAGCCATGCATTCCTCCTAGGAGAAGGTGGCAGATTCTCTGCCTCCAGAGAAGGGGACAGTTTTCAGCTAACACCACAGCCACCCACTTCCCAAAAAGACACAGGAAAGTCATGCAGTGATGCTGTTTTTTTGTTTGTTTGTTTGTTTTTGTTTTTGTTTTCCCTATCTTTGAGGCCAAGTAAGTACTTGTTCTCACGGAATGTGATATGCGTTAATTAATGGGTGTGAAATGACTCATATTGCAGAAAACACTACAGAAAAAAGTATTTCTTTTTATTTTTTTTTCTCAGATTATCTGGTGTGTTGAGTACTGGAGCATCTAATACACACTTACTTACACTCCCCCTGCCTAGAGAGAGGCAGGCACTCTAGTCCCTGACAGAGAGAGATCCTTCACATTACCTAAAATCTAAAAATAATGAATATTTAATAGGTCTTTGTGTTAATGAAACTAATGAAATCTAATGTATAGGAAGATTTGCAATAGGAATAACATTAGAATAACTATCCTCTTGCAAGAAATTTCTCCAGGTTTTACCATTTATTGTTTAATGAAAAGAGCAGCAACTCCCTCTAAAGGGGAAGGCTGTCCCAACAAGCAAGCACCAATTAAAGCTTGTCCTCCATCTTTGTATCTTAATTTGAGGGTGTCATTTTGCACCATTGATTTTTAAGCAGAAATCCCCACGGAGCTCAATGGGGATTTCTGTTCAAAAATCAATGGCACAGTAATGCTCAGGGTATTTAAACTAACCCTGGACTCTGCTTTAATCTACTTTCTTTCTGGCTTCTTTTGTGTGGAGATAAATACTTATCTTTATGCTTCTACTGACTACATTTTAAGAGATTAAATTAACCAGACCCCACACAAGTACCGAGAGTTATCATTTTTACTGTTTTAAAGATAAACCTTCTTGATAGAAGGTTTGTTGGTTTTCCACAAAATGTCACAGTGGTAGACAAAGTGCAGTTCAGCTGTGTTGTGGGGGAGAAAGCAGGATGTAGCAGACTCAGAGTGAGTACTAATACACTGGGAAAACTAAGAGTCTATTGAAACCAACCTAGAAATGTGGTTTCTTTCCAACCCTGTGTATTGCTTTTCATTCACTTTGTAGTCAGAGCACATGAGAATTTGTTTGAAGGATGTTTACTGTACTTTTGCAAGCTCCTATATGTGATGCAGTTGCTTTCACTCAAATATAAATCTTCTGGCTCTCTATAGAGACTTTGGGACTACTGGGATACACACACAAAGAAGCAATTTCTTCTTACAGAAGAAAATTAGAAATGACATTTTTCTAGAGTTTTTTTTTTTTTTTTTTCTACAGAAAAAAAATGCTTTCTACATTTTTAATTAACTTGTGTAAGAAAGAAAACATTCTTATAGGTCCTCCAGCTGTTTCTTGTAATTCTCCTGAATGGCTTCCTCACAATCCCACCATGCCTGAGTGTATCTGATGTCTTGTCCTGTCAGTACAGGCTTCAAGTTATTTTCATGGACTTAATAATGGCGATTAATTGTTTTGGCCCATATGGTTTAGATTTGATTCTGCCTTATCCACAGTGAATAAACAATGCTGGAAGGATCAGTTTCTACACAGCCTGATACTTGTTTCTTACCAGCTCAGCTGAAGGCATCTTTCAACTGATGAACTAAATTAAGAATCAGGAGCAATTTTCCTCTTGCCACCTTGGAAACTAGGCCATAAAAAACATTTTAGAAAATAGTACTGCCTTATTCATGGAGGTGTGTGGTTTTGTTTGTTTGTTTGTTTTTTGGGGGGGTAGGGGAGGGAGAAGTAAGGAGCAGGAAGTAAATATATTGATTCAAAAGGATGTTCGATGGATGCTGGAATAATGTGGAGCAGCTGGACACAATTTTAAGCAGATTGCATTGCTCTAAAGGGACAGACAGACCTCACAATAACATCAAGAATGATCATGGAAAAAAAGACAAAAATTTACAACAGTTACCAGCACCGCAGGTAGTTCTTTTTAATCCACTCTCCAATTCCTCTTCCACATGCAAATTTAACAGTTGTGGAGGCTTTGGGGCTGCAGGGACACACATAGGAAACACAGATTTACTCTTTGCTTTAAAAGAACTGCTCCTTTCAGAGGCAGAATGAAAGGCTCATTACAACGTGTTCCTGCTCTGATCTCACGCAAATCAATGTCAGATTCTTACTGATTGCAGTGGGAGCAAATTTGGGATGACTTATGAATACTTCAAGAGGACTAACTGAAAGGCAGACCAAAACTTTATTTTACTGTAGTGGACCTTAGTCTTCATATTTGGCTAAGAATTTTATTGCAACCTTGATTGTACGTCTCCTTTGCATTATGCCAGTTATCTATGCAAAAAGAGCAGTAGCTAAGCTGACTGCTCCCCTGTGAGCTATTTTTGGAGCTAAGATGTCTTGAAAAGATTCTGTAACCACATCTTCTGACACTTCTTCAAAACACTTGAAGCTACAAATGTGACTAAATTTTAACAAACAAATACTTGATCTCCTAAAAGTAACTGATAGAGCATCTTACTATAAAGATTATCATTAACCAAATCAAATTAACATTAATCAAAACCCACAGTTTTCTGTGCTTTCCTGTAGGAATTCTGTTCAAAGAGCTGTTTTAGAACACATCTAGTTGAAAAAGTTTGCTGTCACTTGGTGATATAATAGCATCCAGTCAGCTCTAACACAAGTAAAGAGATATAGAGAGTTCATATTGTGAATAATGCTGCAGGCAATACCTTACTACCTTCTGAACTGAGCAGTGATGTTATTACACTTTGTTCTAATACAGACTTTAGGGAAACAATATAGGGGCCATTATTTCTGAGACTATAAACACAGCAAATACAGAAGGATGGAAACACATGGTACACCCTTACAGTCAAGGGTCCTAGAGCAAGCAAATAACATAGCTATTGCTCTAAGTTTTATAACTACTAGCTTGCAGTAAACATGGTGTTAAGAACTGGTTTTCCAGTTCCAATTCAACCTAAAGACTGCCACGGGTTTTCTTTGGGGGTAAAAATGAATGAAAAGGGCTGTAAAAATACTTTAAAAATTATTATTGTTCTGAAATTCACTGCCTGTTCTAACATCCCAGTTGTATCAATTTCATTCATACCATTGTCTGTTATCCAAGCTGATGATCAATGCCTATATTTCAATAGGAGCTTCCACATGGTAAGGTCCAAGTACTTGCAGATCTTAACCATTTAAGTGTCACACTTAAATAACTGTTCACTGTCCTACTAAGACAGTGAGATACTAGCCTGATCTTTGTCAGAAGGAAAGCAGGACATTAAGAAGGATGTTGTAAAAGTGATGATACTGGAAGAGAATCCAGATCCCTTACAAGAGCTATCTGAAACCTAGAATTGCCACTATATAGAGAAAATCCAAATTCTTATTCAATTAAATAATTAATTTATTAAATAATTAAATAATGATTTATCTCTTATGGTACTTCTCAAAGTCCTAAAGATTCTAATAGGCTTCATGAAACTGCATTTACATCTTAAATTTTTCCCTTTTAACAGTACTGTCTAGGAATGATATAACATGACTTTATTTTTCCACTGCTTTAGGCGCACAAAATCAGCTCTCTCTTAACATCAACTGATTATTTTTTTTTCAGATGAAAGTGTCTGCTGTTGGTGTTGTAGTAAAACTGTCTGATATCATCAGTTACTAAACATTAGTACTGTAGATATATCAAAAAAAAATTTTAAATAATTTTAAATAGAGAAACCCAATGTTGCACAGATTTAATAATTAAACTAGACAGGCAACCAGAAGAAACAAAACTCAAATAAGGTTTGCAACAGTTAGAGTCACAAAAAGTGCTGGACTACAAAGATACCTGTGTACAAGCAAAGTATACACTTTTGGAAATGTCTCCGAAAGAATCTGTTTACAAACAGCCAAGCAATACCCTGTGAGAAACATCTGCTTTGCCAGTAGCAAGTCATCAGTTGGAACGATGAGACTGCAAGTAGCATATAGTTTTCACACTTTGTGTAAACATGTATAATAACCACTCCCTCATAACTGTCTCATCCTTTTTCAGTCTTCAGAAAGAGGTAATCTAACTTGCTGGCAGCTGACCTGAGTTGCAGAGCAAAAGCCCTCTGCACATGCTTCTCTGCAAACCTTTCACAACAAGAAATATGCAGCTGTAAGTTTTTTGTTTTCCTTTTTATTCTTCATCTTTTGGATTGATCTCCTGAGAAAAGGAACAAATTCAGTATAAGCCATCTGAGGTATTTTCCTGATGGTAAATAAATAGCCCATCATTTCTATGAAAAGCTATGTGATGTTGGGAAGAAACATCTTGTTATGAAACAAAATCTACAGCAAGAAACAATGACACTTTATCAAACCTGTAGGATCTATGGCAGTTCAAAATCTCTAACAGAGTGCCTGTATTTTCACTTTGTATAGTACCATATAACATTTTAAGCACTAGAGAAGAATCAGTGACATGCCTCTAGATCAACATATTAATACCCATTTCAATTCAAAATACAGCTAGTAAGTCCTTAGTTACTTGTATCTATGGCCAAGAGCAGTGATACAGGCTTCCCTTCTAGCTGCTTTTCTCTGTCTGTAATGTATCACCATGGGTCAAGACCTCCCGTAACATAGTTTCCTTGTAAATTAAGCTGCAGTCATTTCCAGGAGTATTTAAAGCCGTGCCAGGTTTGAGACACATCCATATATTATTTCTGTGTTCCATATCATGAATCTTTCCTTTGCATTGCACTCTTGAGAGTCCCACCTACAATACAAACTCTCCTTCCAGTTTCAAAGCATGGGATTTCTAGATGATACTGGCCATTTCTAGCTGAGATATTCTGCCCTGCTCTTTGACTTGAACAGTGTCACTCTTTCTCCGTTCTTTCCCCTTTGAAAAAACGTGAAATGCACATACACGTGTGTGAAATCCATGGCACACCTGTATCATATTCTTGGTTCTGTTCAAATTACCCACTAATCTCCTGCTTAAGAACAGCATATTTTAACAGTGACTATTTCTACTGTTGTAGTAGGTTTTTTTCCCCTTCCTATTCTACTACCCCCTTTAGTTGTACCTGACCCTTTCCTCATTCCCACTGCCATACCAGCAAGGCCATAGCCTGCTACAAATGAAACTAAAACCTAGGCTCAGAACTCTGATGTCTTGTAGTCAACCTTGAATACTCATTCCAGGAGGTTCAGTCTCACAAAGTAAAAGTTCTCAGTTTTCCACTGGGAACACTTATGCTGCTCCTGAGAATTCATATTACAAAGCTCAATGTCCCCCTTTGTAAACACTGTACAGTAAGACTCATAAAGAATAAGAACAACGGAATAAATCTTCCTTGCAAATAAATTAACTGAAAATACCCTATGATATTTATAAATTGATTTTTTCTGTCTAACATGGCATAATGCACACTGAGATACCAGACATATCAGTCATTTGGAATGACCTGGACAAAATTCATCACTTTGGAGTGGTTGTATCACTTCTAGCGTACACAGTAAAATCACATTGCAAGAATTTCAATGAACAGAGAAGAAACTTGCAAACATGTATTGAAGACACACAAATAAAGTTTTGTTTATCAAGTGATGCATGCCTCAGAATTGTATCCCCTTTAGTAACTATCAATTGCACATTGTTAGAAGACATAGTTTTGTCAATCATTGCATGCTGTTAGTGTGACTAATGAATAATCTAAACATTAATTTTTTAAGCTATGCTGCTGCAGAAGATTTAAAGATCTTCTTTATCTTCTAAATGATATGAAGCAAAAGTAACTTGGACATATAATGCAATAAGTTTTATAATTGACAAGCATGATTACATTTTTGCAATAAAATATATGACAGTACCTCAGCAAATTATTGCCTAATGCTGTATGAATCTGGCATTAATGAAGAAACTGAAAAGTAAACAGCAGCAGCTCTAAGTACAAAAATCATCAATGAATATTTGAGTCTAATGTGATTAAAAGCAACATGATGTGTGAACACAGATTGCTTCTGGGTTCAGCATTTCTCATTTTTGTACAGCCTGCAAGATTGGACAGGTTGTTTTTTTACTGTATTGCTTAACCAAGTTTAGAGACATTACATGCCCATTCTATTTTCTAAGTTGAATAAAATTTATATTCTTTGAATTATATTCTATTAGTGCAGACAGAAGAATTTTTCAAACTTGTTTGTCCTGGAATTAGATGAACATGAGTATGCAATATTTTAAAGCCACCTACACGTTTAGAAATAGGGTATTGCAATTAAGTGAATGCCTACAGAATTAGAACAGGTTCAAAAGGAATAACAAACAGTTCTGCTTCTTGCCAAATGGGAAAAGATCAGAGGGAACATGAGCAACAACTGGTTCTTAGCTGTATTGATGCAAACTAGAGAATGATTGTCATGGGCTCAGAAGTGATTTAACATAGAATAGTCAATGTCTCTTTTAGGTTATTAAACAATGGCTTCCCTACTGATGCCATACAGGCTGCCTTTTACAGATCACAGAGACTATAGCCTCATGAGAAAAGAAGGTAACTGCAATACCTGTGTTTTCTGTAGTCTAAAAAAAAATTATAAACGGGAGTAAGGACACAAAGATGAATTTCCTGCTGTCCAGCTGGCAGTCGTAATCAACAGACTAAGTCTCTCTTCCCATGTCTTTCTCCCCCAGCCTCTCAGATAATATTGAATTAATAAAACAATCTTGGTTTAAAAGGAAGATACATCAGCCCAAAATACTTCATAGCTTAGGCACTCTCACATACTGGAGGAGACTGGGATTAATATTTCTTAAATGGCTTAATATTTCTTTCCAGGTGAATACTGACACCATGGGCAATTTTCTAAAAATGAAACAAGAAATTTCACTCTTGGTATGCGTGTTTGTTTTTTAATGAGATAACTGACTTATTCTATCCACCTGACTCTAGAAAAAGATCATGTATGAGAACCGAGATTGGCACATCTGTCTTGTCCAGAGCTCAGTTCTACTGTCAAGCAGTACAGTGCTGCCCTCCTTTTCATATTTCCTAAAGCTTTGTGCTCAGTCTGCTTGTATGTATAAATCCTACTGTTACTTCTTTTTACTTGACATGAGGGATTCTCACAAGATAAAAAAGCAAACAAATCCTGTGTGGATTTAGATTTTTATAATGCACTGAATCATTGCACCTTTCAGCTTTCAAGGAGTGTTTAGGCGGCGTTTTTAGATGAGACTTTCTTGCCAAGCTGTGTATGGTAACTTGCTTCATCAGTTCCTGTGGTTATGATCAGCTGCTACCATGATATATAAAATTTCTGTTCAGAGACATTCACAAAATTATTTTTTAAAACCAATCACAAACACACATAGTTCAGTGGATTCTTCTGCCAATAAAAAAATCACCCTCAAAGTCCTGAAGCCCTAAAGTAGTGGTCAAGTCATACATCTGTTTCTGATGGCATCACTGAACTGGTACCAACCTCCTGTATTTGAACAGCCCCAAATCACAGGTTCTGGTGAAGAGAACCTGTGTTTATTCAAAGATTGTGTACTTTATCCTGTCTCCTGCTGATCCATAGCTACATTACCAGGAGATACTGCTCTTGGGAGCCAGAGACTAGTTCAAGTTGCACAGCCTATCTACTCATAAACATCTCAGCAACTGGAGTAACAGTTTCAGAGACACAATCTGTCTACTGGGAACTGAACTGAGGCCACAAAATCATTTTCTACAGGGCAAACAAACAATGAGTGATAGCAGGCAATTTATGTAAAATTCACAGTGCAGAAATCACAGAATTTCTCAGAATCATTTTTACATATTTGGTCTCATGCAACTTTGCACCTCTGTACTACACCTCATTTGAAATATGGTTACAATGCTACTATCATATTTGAAATAGATGCAAAAGTTAACTATCTTTCATTTGATATGAATATATATATATATTAAAAATCAATAAATAAAGAGTTAGTCCTGCACTTAAAAATGGGCTTTTTCGGATAAAGTAATTTCTTTTGAACACAAAGTGTATTTTGAGAGGGTAATTGATATTTCAGAATAGACGAATAATTTTACCCTACCTGTGCAAATTCCTACACAAATCCTTGGTATCATAGGCATAATTCATTCTCTGAAGTCTGATGGTCTCATGAACACAATTAAGGACATATTGCTAGAAATTCCTATGTTCTTCAAAATCCTGCTCTTTTCTTGCACAGAACTGATCATGCTAATAGACAGAAATGCCAACACTTCTTTTAAGATCTCATCTGGAAACATTATATTATATACAAAATAAAGTTTGTAACAGACTAAAAAGGTCTACCTTTTACCCAGATCTAGACGAACCAAAAAGTCTAGACAAAGACCAAAAGAACAGCATAACTTAGTCCAGAGAAGAGACGATTAAGGTGAGGGATGACGGTAATCTTCAAGTATAATTAGAGTGCAAGTATGTGATGGAAGTTAACACTGTTCCCATATCCACTGGGACATGTCTACTAGGACAAGAGTGATCAACTTATGTTGCATGTCATATATAGACTTTAGAAAAGTTTCTAATGCTGAATGACAATGAAGCATAGTACTCTGTGTACTGAGTCCACAGAATCTCTGTCAGCAGAGATTTTTCTGGAAATTAAGAACTTGAGAAGAATGTTTTAAAGATGCTTCTACATTTGATAAGAGCACATGACCTCCTCTGTCTCTTTTTCCATGAATATTAGATTCTATTTTTCCTTGCAGTAGTAGAGGAGTATGTTCCTTAAATTTTCTTCTGCCACAGGATCTTTCTAAAAACTACTAGCGACACTGAATAGCAGTTAGATGGGTGAGTGTTATGAGCACCTCATGGGTAACCATCTAACATAGATGACTGAGTATATTTCACTTTTCTTTGAACTAAAATTATGCTAACTGAGAATTTGTCCATATAATTATGATCTTTAACCAGAAGTGCATATAATAGTGTACAGCAATTATGAAAAACAGATACTAATTTAAAACGTTACAGTAAAACTTGAATCACTCAGGAATACTATGACATTGTGAAAAGCCATTTTAGACAAAATTAGATTCTAACTTAATAGGCAGATTGAAAGTAATTCTTTAAAGCTCCATCTGATCTTAAATTACCTAATAACCATTTACCTATGCCTAGAAACTGAGAACAGAAGAAGAAGGAAAAAAAAAAAAAAAAAAAAAAAGAAAAAAAAAAGTAGGTTAACCACCTGTGAAGACTAAGATTCAGCTACTGTGCTCCCTGTAGCTTATGGTATGTCTATGCAGCTATATGCCTGAATATGACCAATATCCCCAGATGAAGACATGTTATAAACTGGATCCTGAGAGACATTTCTGGTCTGATCCTAGCTGACACTACAGATCTAAATGCAATAAAAACACTATCAGCCAATAACCACTTTTCATTGTTGGTATTATGGTATCATCTAAAATTCATAGCAAACATTGAGACTTCAGAGGGCAAGAAAGAAACATTTATCACAAAACTTACCATCATAATTAGCAAAGGATAGGAAAACAAAAGTATCAATACTATTCTACTAATAAAAGAAAAAAGAAAAAAGAAAAAAAAAAAAAAGAACTTTAGTACCTACGTTAGAAGCTTATCTCTTTCCACTGACAATATAGAGAATCTCAGTCAGGTATCTTCAGTGGGTGTTTTGTGTGTAATAGGAATAGGCAGCTCAGGGAAGCCAGAGGTATATGTTTTGGTTTTATCCCATGCAGCACTGATGACTAACTTCAGCCATGTTTCTAGTCCTAACAAGTTTGACTATGAGATGCTCTAGTCAATATTTGACCTAAGAAATTGAAACATTTTCAGAAGATGTTAAAACACTAGATTTGAAATGTCAAATACCTGAGCAACAGCAAACAACAATAACAACAAAACACTACAACTTCAAAGCAGCATTTGATTTTAAAATACTAAAGGATAGCAGAAGAGCTTCCTTCTGCATTCCAGGCAAATAAAATTCTTTGGACATTCTGGAATGCTTTTAGACCAGGACAGAACTAAAATATCAGTTCCTTATACTGTCTCAGTATGAATGTGTACTTCTCAAAGTAGACAGTTTCCTGCCTGTAAAATAACGAATAAATAAATAAATAAATAACACCCAACAACTTAGAACTAAAAAGACTAAATAGGATCCTATTTTTTTTTTATTTATTGCTTTCTTTGTGGGAATTTCAGGGTTTAAGACTCTACCACAACTTCACTAAGAGGATTACCCTGTGAGATGAGCCTTCTCGTGTGTTTTCATTCTTCTCAGTCATTCATACTGACATCAAAGACTACTCAGACATAGAAGGATGGAAAACAGGAGAACTTACTCAAAAACATCACAAGTTTTGTCTTTTCTTTTGATATAGGAAGAATTCAGCCCAAACTCCATACACAGGTGCTTAGTGAGTGGGGCAGTCTATCACAAATGTTATTTTCTGTTTTCATATTAGCATGGTTGAGACTTCATAATATTATTTCTTTGTTTTTTGTTGTTGTTGTAGTTAGTTACAGAAGGTAGAGATTGGCTGACAGTGAATCACTGCATTTCTAAATTTCCTAACTGTTCCTTTGCTCACTTCTGAAAAATCCCTACTGTTCTTGGTTTTACTCCTGTGAATGCATTTTGTGATTAAAATGAAAGCACTCAGCTGCACCACTGTAATTAGTTACAGCCAAACAGGTGTCCATTTATTCAAGGGCTGAATAATATCTATACCCAAGATGACCTTGGCACAGTTGACCTAGTTTTCAATCTTCAGTGGAACATGTTCTTTTTCTGATCTACAGGAAACCATTTGAATTGTTTAAAAAGTCCATTCAGTTATTTTGTCATTATAACTATCACTTTCAGTAAACATTAATGAGAAGCTAAGATACTTATTTTAAGAGCAGGAGACATTTATCCTGTGTCTACATTCTATTCCAATTATTCCAAATGCTTAATGATGTAAGTCTAATCACTCCCTGGAACAGATAGCGCTCTCATGGACTACTGACAGCTCTTCATCACTGGAAGACTGTAACCTGATAATTTAAGGGACAGATTTATTCCAGGCTTCAACTATTTAAAAAATATTTTATCCATGAACATGCAAGTTTATATTACAGATTTTTGGTTTATGTTACAGATTTTTTGGTTTATGTTACAGATTTTACAAGTAATCCAATGATTCTGTCTGGACTAAACAGTCCCTTCAGTGCCCCTCAATATACTTTGTTACATCTTCATAGCATTAATCAGTTATGTGATTTAATTCTGGTAATAATTTAATATGTCTTTAAAAGCTCTTCAAGTGTCAGGGAATCACTGCTTTCTAACTTTTACATTATTTTATTGTCAAGAAGACATTTAAATAGTGTATCTAAAGTATACAGCAGTCTAAATGAAGAACATGTTTAACAGACATTTTTCCTCTGAATTATTTTCCCTTTCCACTGCTACCTTGAATGTGATGGCTGGTTATCAGTTATTATCTGAATGGATGAGCCTCAATGAAACCATCACTTGTGTTTCAAAAACCAACTGTCTGGCATTTTGGGGACAAAATGTAACCTTTCTAGTGCTTTGTTTTAGTACTATAACAACGGGGCTTTCCTATTTTTTTTTCTATCAACTACACCAATGGGGAGGGGAGAGAGAATGTAGGTCAAGTCATGACACTCTGATGTTCACAGGATTGCTAAACTATCTATTTATTCTCTCAGCAGAGGATAATCACAACTGTAGGCCTTCGTTTCCACAGCTCTAGCTACAGAACCTATGGCAGATCCAAAAATCTTTGTCATTGCCTGCAGATTGCTATGGTTTTCTGGAAGCTGTCGCTCTACCTAAAAAAACATATAACATATAAACACTGCTTGAAGAAATGTCTTATCAAAAACAATGCGTCTCTTTCCTGAGTAGCGACAGATCACAGAACCACAGAACTGATGATTCATGCAGACTACATTTCTGGTGATTTATTAAATACAACAGGAAAGCCTCAGATTTCTATTTACTTTTAAAATATACTTACCCACTGGCTTTAAAAAACAAAAAACAAACAAACAAAAAACAGGCATGTAAATCTAATTTGCTTATGCAAGTCCATATGCAGGATTTGCCCATATGCACGTGAAGCGTTGATTTCAGTGACAAGGTTTCGCAATTGCATACTTCTGAAAACCTACTGTAAGTCATGAAAACAAGTTCACTTGTAGTGTGCTGTAAGCAAGGTTGGACTGGGAAGAAATTTACCCTCTCATCGTTAGTTTTGAGAAAGAAGCCACAGAGAAGTAATTCACCTTCAGTAAGGTGAAGGATGTTTTGCATATCTATAGTTTGGGAAGCTGAGATTCTCAAATTTGACCTAAGAGCCACACCAATTCATCCAAGACAGCTGGAGGGTATCAGAGTGCCAACAAGCACAAGCCTCCCTGCTAGCATACTGGCTACAGCTCCTCCAGAGTATTTTTAATGATTGCTGGGTCAGCATTACCAGCTGCACTATTCCTCCACTGTCTGGTTCACCCCCACACATTGCTAGCCCAAGATATAGGCCTTTTCTGTTGGATGTGTAGCAGCCAGTGGGCAAAGAGCATTCCAGCTCAGCTGCTCAGCCTCTAACTCCTGGCACAGCACATCCAGTGAAATTAAATGGCATAGAAAGTCCTGTGTATAGCTCTCCAAGGCAAAAAATTACCTGTAGAGATCCCTGCCATTAAATTACAACCCAGTCTTTCTAAAGCAGACATGAAGAAGAGCTCCTATACAATTAATTGGTAGCAAGTTTGAACATTTTTAATCTGTAAGGTCAATTTGAGCTTCAGGAAATTGGATGAAATTCATAATATCAAAATTAGTAGAGATAATTCTTTTTCAAAATATTGTAGGTTATACCTTTCCCTCTCTTCACTGTTTTTGTAAACCACTGTGGTATGTCATTGGGATATTCACCTTAGTTGTCAAGCAGCAAATATCAAGGGGGCTGATAACGATTTCCTTTTAACTAGAAATTGACAGTCTGTATTAGTGTCTGGTTTGAGACTAGAAAATTAAAACCCACCTGCAGTCAGGAGTGGGAAGGACTCTTAAAGAGTTCCCAGAAGCATGAGCTATATTTCATTAGATCAGTGTTATTAATATTAAAATGCTATATACTTGCTATACCATGAAATCATTCCCATTATAAACTGGTGTTTAGAAAAGTTTCAAGATTGGAAGGTCCAAGGAGTAAAGTCCATCATTTACAGATAGCACATGAAGAGTAGCAACAAAAGCTGTTCCACTACAACTTCTCAATTAAAATCTCACCTGTTGGCCCATTTCCAGCTACTAGCCACTTCTCTAAGCCTGATCATACCTTGATCCCAGGTAATACTTCAGGTAACGCCCATCTTTGTAGGAGACTGAATCAGTCCCTATGAGCAACTAGCTGATGAGTACCAGAACCAGGATAAACTTACACTGCATACCAGTGCATAGAGCTGTATATATGAACAGTATATATTTGTTAAATAATTAGGTAATTTCAAATTCACTTTTAGATAATTACTCACTAGATAAAATAATACAGCTGATACATAGATGAACCCACTTATGTTTCTGTTAATGCATAAAAGAATGCTATAACTACTTCCCACTAATGTGCACTCAGACCAACACAGGTTTGGGCAAGGACAGAAGTTTGATTATGTAAGTATTATACTCTGTAGCCTTTGTTTAGATATTAAAATTATAAAAACACACAATCTCATATTATTTCCAAATCCAAATCCCGCAGACAAACAAAGTACCTGGACACAAACTCAGCATCATTTCATACTGGCATGACTATGGAAATTTAATGAGTGATCTGGGCACACAAACATACATACTCCCACTGCAGTTCCCAGCTTCAATATGGAGATATCTTCCCTTTGCTCCTTCCTAGTACAGCCACAAGTGTCAAATAGACTGTAAGATGGAAGCATAACAGCCTGACAATAAATTTATAGCTTGTATAGACAACAGTGAGTATAAGCCATCTATGGCTGATTCCAAAGGAAATCAAGTCTAATTTCAGACTCCTTAAAGGAAAGAACATAACAGCAGGAGGATGAGAAGCAACTGCTGAAGTAAACAGAAGAGCTACCAACCTCAAGTAAAGACAAAGTAAAACCAGAACAAACTGGTGAACACCAGAACAAATAAAAGCTCTTTTTGAAGCATACAGTATCTACAGCTCACAAGGTATCTGTCTAACTGACTAGAGAGAACTTGTGAACAGATACTACATACTTCTACTTTGACTTTTTCATTTGTTATGTTCCCAAACTAGCTCATTAGAGCACAGATTATATTCATATTTTTTACTCCTCAGATTTATTAATTTGGTAATACATTGGTATTTAGAAAACAATCTTCTGTTTTAAGCATATTGTCAGTGACCCTGCCACACTTCAGCTTGCTGCTTCAAGCAAATCTGTGTACAATACTTGTACTCCTCCTTAATCCTGATCTGTTCAGTTTAAGCAATTGATAGCAGGAATACCCAACGGCAATCAACCTGGACTACCCACTGAAGATCAGGAGCTAGGCTGAAAGTTTAAAAAAGATTTGGAACACCTTAAATTTGTGTGTTCACACATCTGTGCTTAACTGAAATAAATATAATGGAGACATTTTATTTCACACTTTGATTTTTGAAGCCTAGTTTTGATACAAAATCTTGGTTTCAAACAAAAACTTTGATGCAAAGTATTGAAAATATTGTCATGAAAAAAAAAAATTTTGACTCCTTAGCCCATTCTATTTAGCTGAAGCTATTTTCACTTACAGCTTAAGAGCTCTTAAATTACTTTGGTCAATCTCATACTGCATTTTCCACATAAAAACTGCAAACACTTACTCCTACATCTTACTAAGGCTCCTGCATTTCACAGAAAGAACTCTAAGGTTTTTGAAATAAAGGAAAAACATTTGGATAGTAGGTATGAAGATATGGGAGAAGCATTTTTCACCCTATACACTTATTTTCTTTCCTACAACAAAAGGTGCTGACAGAAGACCTTAACATAGAGTCAGTATTATATGTAAGCAAGAGGAATACTGAGCAGAACATTACTGAAACATAGCAGACAAATTATTGCAACATTTTTTCTGACATCATCTGAAATATCAATATAAAATTCAATGCTACTGACAGGATAATTTAGTATCATTTTCTCTAGACTGTTACAGAAAAGATTTGTTGTAGAACTTTTGAATTAATAAGAGAGTAGTTAGCTCAATGATCCAAAAAGTATAATACATGAAAAATTTCCAGGAAAAAAAAAAAAAAAAAATAACAGGACAATTATAAAGGGAAATGAGAGTTTCTTTCAGGATGATTTTGCATTTCAAATACTATCCCAGATTTAGGAAAGTATTATGTTGTTATAAATTACCCATTACCCATGATAGATGTTAACTTAATAAAAAGAGAAACCATTAATGTATGGCTGAATGAGGGGATAAGGTAGCCTGAATAACCTGAATAGATGAGATTATTTACCCAGAACCTATAGGAAGGTAAATAGATGAATAAAACCACACTGATTTCTAGAAAAACTTAACCATCTGAGTCAATACAGGTTTAAAATAAAGGATTAAAGGTTTAATCCAATCCATACTGAAGTCCATGGTAGTCTTTCAATTGGCTTTCAAAACTTAAACTGAGCCCCAGGAGACAGGGAACTGAAAATAGGTTGCACCATATTTGTCTTGTAAAATTTTTACTTGCAGCTGCAAGTATCTCTCTCTGTATCTGTTTACATCTTTCATGCAGCCCTATTTTTTTATCACTTGCCTCCTTAAAAACATTTAGTTCTATCACAGGGAAGAAAATACAGAAAAAGAAAATGTGTACCACAGATCAAGTGGCTAGCTAGATATAACAGTTTAGAAAATAACAGAATTCATCATTACAATGGACAAAATAGTTCCAATAAAAATAATTAGCCCAAACCTCTAGAAACTCAAACACGATGAGTGCAAAATGGGTGTTTCTCCTCCACTGAGTATCCTGGGTTCTCAAGCAAAAGCCTGGTCAAGCTGAGAACCTTTGTCAAGCAAGAGGTAATTATTTTGCTCTAGTAGTCCTCCAGACTAGAAATATCTGGCACCTGTCTACACTTCCGTGCTTCTACCAGCCAGCATTTAGCACTGATTTCTGTCCAGCCTGCACACAGACTCTATGTGTACTTGGCACTAAACACACCTGCACCAGGTGGATCTGTGTAGACAACGTAATAAAAACATGAGAAATAAAGGTATAATTCTCCACATACCCTCAGTGATCTATGTTTTTCATTTTGTACTGAATTCTGTGCAAGATGTTGTGCAACCCAGTAGTGTGGCCCACATAAGAACTTTACACAAAACACTAAATGAGGACACAGTGCCTAACAGGGACCAGACTAGCTCTTCCACAGGAAATGTCATGATGTATATATGGCATTTTCTGGTACAAGTGGGCCAAGTAAATAATTGTTAATAAACTGTTAGAGAAATTGTGCCTCTTCTAGGCCTGACAAGTCAATACAAAGCTGAAAAATCTTGTCAGACAAATAATTAAATGAAAATTTTAAGAAAAACTTATTTTTCACAAGTCATACAGCCCGACAGTCTGTAGCACTATGATCTACCAAAAAGGACATAAAATGGCACGTGAATTTATACTTCAAAGTAAAACAAGACCTGACATCACAGGAAAGAACCTTGATTCACAACCACATTTCTCCCAATTCATAACAGTGTAACTCTATCGCTTTAAAGGGAACTTATGCCAGCATAAAACTGGAGTAACATGGCAGTAAATCAGGCTCAGAACTTAATATTCATACTGGTTCAGCTCAATTTTGTTTAGTGCAGGTGTTCACTTAATTTTGATTGTAGGATCTGGGGGGAGGTGACTGTGCAATTAGCTCATTTCTACTGCCTGGTGGTCTCAAGTCACCTTAACACTGGTCATATTTCTATGTATTTAAAAGATTGCTGAATATATATTTTCTTTTGTCTAGAATCTACAATGCCTTCAATTAAACCTCTGTACTGTTGTTTTGTGTTTTTTTTTTTCCCCTTTGCTTTATTTACAGTATCTCAAAAGCAGCAGCAAAGAGTACTAATACAATAATTAAAAAAACACAGAGGTAATGTAAAAAAATATTTAAAAGCAGAAAAGCATGAAAAAAGCTCACAGTAGAGAACAAAGATGGAACAACAGGCAGCAGCAGCTTTAACTAGACTGCCAGTTTTCTGCAGTGCAATCAAATCCATTGTCTGCAAACCACAGGTGCACAGCACATGGAACAGACAAAAACGCAATGGGGAGTGATGACAGTTAACTTCTGAGCCCACACTACATTCATCTCAACATTCATTTTTGCATCTGTTATATGCTGAATTTTATTTTTTCACCTTTTTAAAAATATATATATTTTCTCATTTCAGAAGCATTTGAGCAGCTGAGGAAATGTACCAAAAGTAATGCTAGAGAGGTTTGGGGCTTCAGAAGGAAGAAAGCTGCTCAGGAAACTGAAATGTTTATTTCACACTTCGTTTTTTTGAAGCCCAGAAACAAACACATTATATTTACCAGCCAGGTATCCCAAAAGTGTGACCCTATATTGGTGATGGTGGATATTGTCAGTCTAAGTGAAAGAAACTGCCAAGATACTTGTCAACAAACTTTTCAACATAAATACACAAATAAGGGTTTCATGCAGAGTGGAAAAAAAAAAAAAAAAAAAAGACTATAGGAAAATTATTACATGTATTATAATAATGGATGATAATATGACTGATTTTACTCTTTATCACAAATCAGGTCAGTATCGATTACACTTGTACGATGGTCTTTTGATCTCAGATGTTTTCTCCATGAATGGGGCACTTTTGAAATTATATGCAGGCTGACCACTTATTCTTTGTTTTCGTCACTCTCCAATCAGTGGGTGGAAATTAGCTGCCTGGGAATGTTTGATTCACATTGGCTCACTGTGTTATTTCAGCTGTGAAAGATGCTAATGAGCTAATATAAAGTTTCCTAGCGGAAAATACACATATGTCACTTTAAATTCTTGGCAAGGAACCAGCATTTCGTCATTTTAGGCAAGGTCTATCATTATAAAACAGCAAAAGAATAAAAGCTCAATCCACCTAAAAGGGCAGAATCTTACGCAGTCTCCTTCCAATACATAGCGCAGATCAGCAGACCTAATTTGCTGTGGAAATTAGTTGTCAGATTATCTTCACTGTTTTCCCAGTTGGATAGAACAGGGCAACATCCCAAGAAGCTTTGACGATAATTAATTTCTCAAAGGAAAAAGCAACACTGAATGACCCTGGCTTCACATGCTCTTGAGGAAGTCACCTGTGACCCACAGACAGACAAACAAGTGGTCTAATGAAGGGCAAGGGTACACAAAGGAGAGAACTTTACTGTCATTCAGAGTTTTCAGTAACAGGAGTGAATGCTTGTCTTTCACATACATACATGTACATATAGAAATATTGTCTCACTCTGAAACAACAAGGAAATTTGCAAGGTTTTTTAAAAAAAACATTTCAGATTGAAAATAAAACAAAAACAAACAATGTAGTCAGTGAGACCTTCTGATGAAGTTTCAGATAATAGAAGCCCCCATTCCCTTTGTTCCCTACTACAGTCGTTACTTTGGGAGAAATTTAGGTTAGTCCCACAATGAAAAGATTTGTAAAGGCTTTCACAAAAGTTGTAATGCTTTCAACTTTTCCAAAATAAAACATTTCATTTAGAGTACAGTCCATCATTTACTAAGTCAATTTCTTTTTGAGTTAATTATCAATTTAAGTCTAAAACCTCAATCAATTTTGAGTTGTCAGTTACTAAAATATATATATTTTTTTCAATAAATAAGCTCTTTCTCAGTCAGTTTTTTGAATTTCAGGAGAGGTCTGCAGTACAATATCACTTGCAAACTAAATTTTTACTGCTTTGTCATGAGCTGTTTTAAGACAGAGCCATCTCCAACTTTTCAAGGTTTAGAGCAAAGTTAAGGCATTTACTTTCTTGTTTTCTGATTTTTTCTTTTTTTTTCCTTTTAACCAGCACACACCTCATCACATGTTCTGCATTTTATAAACATAAATGTTTCCCATAACAAGACTAAAATCAGAAGCACAAGAAAGCACAAAAAGAAATTATCTCATCTACCTGAACAAGAGTGCCATACAAAAACTTTAAAGGTGATTTTTCTCTGAAGACACAAGGACAAGCTTCTTTATTTCTAGCACTTAAAAACAACAGATGAAAAATATTAATTACCTGGCTAGAAATGGCCAAAAGGTTTAATTGAACATTCCAAAAGTCAAACATTGTCATTTTTTCTCCCCTTTTCTTACTGTGCATTTTTTTTTTTAACTCTTCATATTTTAAAATAAGACTATGATCTGTCTGCCTCTTACTATTCCCTTAAAAACAGCAAATTAGCTTTCAGGTATTACAAAGCTGCAAATGAGAAAAATTAGGGAGAAAATTACCACCTGTAGTACCAAGTAGTATTCTGAAAATGAGAAAATTTTAAATTCATGAAAACACTGAAAGTTGAGATTTCAAAACAAACAAACAAACAAAAAAGTCAGTATCAATTATGTCTACTTCACTGACAAAATTTTTTGTTGTTGTTGTTGTTTTGTTTGTTTAGTTTTGTTCTTTAAAGAAAAAAATATTAGCTTCTAGACTGACCTCAGTTATTTGAGTATTTATGCATCTGGCTGAAGTTTGGTTGAAATCATGATATTCACATCCAGATTTTTGCAAAGTTTGAAATAATTTGGAGCTGGAGTTTTTGTTCAGTCCTTTTGTGATGACATCTGAACTGCCAGCCTCTCTAGGCTTTTATTTTTATTTCTATTTTTTTACCTATTTGTAACATTTAAAAAGTTATTTTAATACTTATTTCAGTTTTATTTTTTTTCAGGGTTTTACTGCATAAGAATAATTTATACTTTCCAGACAACCTAATATTAAGGCTCTGAAAAGAACAAATGAGATTAGTCCATTTGCCTGAGCTCTGAAGCTGCTGCATAAGATGCTCATTGTCATTAGTGAAAAAGACAAATCATTCTTTGTCTCTTAACCACTTTAGAAGCTTCCTAGAACTCTGCTTGTTGACTACATAAATAGCAAATACATCATCCAGCACTCTCAAACCAGCTATGTAAAATGGCATATGAATCACTGCTGATCCTTTCATATGCCATTTCCTTTATTGAGGGTGAATGGATCCAGAAAGAAGAAAGAAAATCCGCGATGCTACTTACAAATTATATGTTTCCATTGTTTCATTGTGTTTTTATTTTCACTTTTTTTTTGGCTTTCTATTATTTCTCTTTCTGTGAGCTCTGACAATGATACTAAATGCTGATAAGATGATAGCTAATAGCTCAAATTACAATCTGGGTTCGGTTTACTGTTTAAAATGTCCCTTTGAGCTGGTCAGAGATCATTTGGGCACCTCTGTAACCAATTTTTAAAATTAGAGTGATTTAAAGGCTTGTCACTTTACATTAAGTAGCTTATGAAAATTGGTTGGGGAAAGAATTCTGGAATTCTTTCTGAATTTCTGGAAAGAATTCACATTCTATGGTTATTTTTTCCTTTGTTCACAAGCAAAACCACTTGAGTGATTGCAGTACCCTTACACACTACTACAAGGTTTCAGTGTGCATCAGTCATGAAAACATAATGTATTACATGGAACAAAAACCATATTTTGACTGTGTAGTGCTGTGCAATACAACTTGGGCCACAATCTTTAGATACTATTTAGTCACTATCAAACATGAGCACAGATTTCTGCCTACATGCGTGCATGTGTGACTATAGCCATAGATACAATAGATAAAGAACAATGACAAGATTTTCTAAACACATTGGTGCCAGGTCATTATTGCTTGGCTCTTTAGAATCATTTCCAGTAAGAAGAGTTAATTAAAGTCTCTCCATCTTATCTATCATCCCTCCACAGTGCAACAAGACAGATCCACTTAAAAATATTCTTTTTCTAAAATTCTCTAACCAAGAAAAAATACTTTTTTTTTTCCTTTTTTACTACTCCATTATTTTGTGTTGGATGTTTCTAAAATAAACATGAGCCTGAGTGTTTATATTATATGATTATAATAGTGCCATATCAATTCCACTTTATTCATGAATATCAATATAAATGGCCTAGAACTTGGCACAGAAATGCTTTTCTCATAAATGACAGCATGCTCTTGCTATGACTGCAGTCACACCATGTCTTCTTTGAATTCTATACACCCTCCCATGCACAGAAACAATACCATTGTATAAGAAACAAAGATAAATTGAATAATCATAGTAATTCCTCAATCATACAGTATGCACTTTTATCACAAATACAAATAAAAGCGATTGTATTTCTGTTCTTTCATCAAAAGGACATATGAACATTAATATTAATTTTGTGATTACAGTCTGAGGTGTTCTTCAGGATTCTTCTGAAATACACAAACTGAAATCTTGGCCACCTTGAAACCACTGGGCATTTAGACAAGGAAGTCAACTGAGCTGGAATTTTGTCCTTAATCTTTACACCTATCACTATGACATGCAACATACGTTATTTCAAGGATTCTGTTTAGTGTCTCTAACAAAGGATGTCTTCTAATTTTATTGCAATTATGGTAGCATGACCCTGTCTTTCTTGGGTCTGTACAAACACATAATGGAAATAATCACTGTTCTGACAAGTTTCAAATAGACATTCCCAAGTAAAGGAAAAGCACTAACTTTTTCCATCAATTGTAGGGACTTTTAAATCATTATTACATGGGTCAAAGAATAAGCATTAATCCAGACTTCTAGTAGCTTTATCTCATGCCCTTAACTGCCAGCATTGCTTCTCCATTCCGCTCCTATACTCATACAGTATTTTCAACAGATCTTTTCAAAAGATCATATACCCCCTAATATCAACACACCCTATATAATAGTTCTAATTATACTTAATGCTGATGGAACGATATTGTTGCAGTTCTGATTAATGCTAGGATGAAAAGATGATTTCCTCATACCCCACCCTGTTTTGCCCAAGGCATAGCTCTTAGCAATCATGGAATCTAGTGCTGAGCATAAGCTTATTTGCACTGTGGCTGTATTAATTGTTTGAGAGAAAGGTATCTTTGGTTCTTTCTAAATTTGCTTGCAGGTTGAAAAGAAGATGGGAGTTTTGTGAAGCTATATTTATTACTTTCTCCACTGGTTCTAAAAGGTTTTAGAGCTTTTTATAGTGCTAAACTATATAGTATTTTCTATACAAATCGTTGCTGTTAAAGCTCATCTTCCTGTTACATTAACAAAGTCTGACTTACACGTTAAGAAAGACTAGCATCTCAAAGACTACTGAGTCAATGGAAGCCATGCACAAATAACTGAAGGCAGACTCTAGGCCCTCATAATTTACATCATAATTCTGGACTGAGTCAGAAAATAACTTTGGCAAGATTTCACTTGAGAAGGCTCAAAAATATAACCTATATAAACTATATTACAAGACTGCTACTTTTGTCTGTGTCAAGGTGGATTAAGTGCAACATGCTATTTCTGCACACACAGCCTTTGCTAAAGGCTTCTAGAGGGCTTTCATTGTCTCCAGTAGACACTGGATCAGGTTGTGAACCACTCCCATGGAGGATCTGTTTCCAAGGATTTCTCTTAAATCAAAGTTCAAGTGACTTCAGTTGGAACATTAATAGGTCCTACAAAGTTAACCAGCAAGACTGAAATAAAAATAAGGAATAATCTTGTGCAAGTCTTTTTAGTCAGTTCCTAGACATTTTTTCATTCAGTTGTACCTGAACTTTGATTCGTTTCTTCAGGAGTACAGATGTGAGCTAGTGTTTAAAAACACAGAGGGTAGTTATTCTTCATTTCATATTTCAGACATGAAAGGGTGGATTTAGAGTGGAACATGGTTGCCTGTCGTTATACTCCTGTGTAAAAAGTATCTTTCTTCAACAAGCAGAGGAAAATAAGTGAGACTCAGTACAAACAGTCACTTGTTAAAAATGAAAAGTAGCTCCTAAACAAAGAAAATACTTAACAAGCATTCCAAAGAGTGAAGAAAGTATTTTTATTTTTTAATTTTTTTTTAAGATTACAAAAAATGAAAATCCAACTCTGCTTTTAGATATTTCACGAATAGAAAACAGGCTTAATTTGTCAGAAAACTGCTGGCTTAAAAACAGTTTCTCTACCTTCTGTGCCTACAAGTGGCACATTCCTAAAACATATGATTATTTATGTCCTCTAAACCACAGACAGTAATTTTTATTTAGCATAACTGTTTGTTATTCTACAGAGCAAATGAGAAATTAAATATATTTTTGCAAAGTTGCATATAGTCAATATAGTCAAATATATTCCTTTTATAGTAGTTATAATCAGACAAAGATACATTTATCAATCACTTTATATGTCTCAGAACTTAACTGCTGAAGGCCCATGAACAAAATATGTTTTATTTCTCCATTGTGCTAAAAATGGATGTACACTATTTATAAGACAAGCATAAGACATACTGGCACAAGACCATGATAAAACTTGACCCATCTGAAAACAAGAAGATCTGAAACCATTTATCCTAATAAGTATTTCTTAGCATTAATAGCAACTATAATCCCTTAATCATTATTTTTCCCATGGTACAAATGGGAACAAATGGTACAAATCTGAAGGTAGTTCAGAGTAGTGTATTACTGCCTATATGGTGAAGAAAATGTCATGTTGATGTGATCGATTATGATTATTTAAACTGGAGAGGTCTGATGTCTTCCAGTGACACTTCATTCAAATTTTATTACTGTTTACGCTTCCAGATAAGCTTTTAATTTCCCCTGTTGTGATTCACTTAAATAAAATTTAGGAAGAGTCTGAGAAGCACTACATGAAAGAATACTGCTACAGTTTGGGAGGTCTCTAGGCCATATAAGACCATTAAAAATAAAATTGGGATTAATATTTTCATTTGCTATAATTATTATCAAGAATTTAGTTAGAAAGCCAAATCTAAATTTTAACTATAGAACATGTAATATGTGCCTTACAAGATGCTAAACAGAAGAAGAATTAGACTGGATAGAATATATCTTATTTTATTACATGGGCTTTCACTGCAGTAGCAATAAGCCTATTACATTATACATTCTCTTTTGCTTGTTTAAATATGAAAGATAATTATCCCCACAGATACCAAGAGACAAATTGTCAAGTGCAAGGAAATCTTTGTTTCCTTCTTTCTTTCTAAAGCAGAAAAGTTAAAAGTCTCCTTCTGTGACATTCAACAGTATTAATTGACCGGTAAGCATAGAAATTTAGCAAACAATAGAGACAATGGCACAGAAGTCAAATTTAAGAGAAATATCTTCTAAAGCTATCTAGCTGCCTTAATAAGCATTAGATGTAAGAATGAGGTTTGTTTATATAAAATATTTATGCATAAACTTAGCAAACTCTCCTTTAATTTATCCGGTACTCCTTTGTACAAAAACATTCAAAGAACCATTATCAAGATCTTGGTGTGCGTACCAAGAGACCACAAGTACCATCTGTAAAGATGATACAAAAATTTAACGAGAAATCACAGCTTATGTGTATGGCTTCCCAGCGAGTTCCAAGGGGCCAAGACTAAGTCTAAGACTGTACAGTTCAAAAACAGCAGTCCCACTTTCCAAACACCACACTCTCTTGTTGACTGCATTCTGGCTGCACAGAAAACTAAGGCAAAGACCTATTTCACCTGAAATATCTTTCCTGAAGCATTATTCTTCTGTCAGATTGGAGCAATCCATACGAGTGTTACTGCCAGCAGAAGGCAAATAGTGGAAAGATATAGTAAAGGGCAGGAAGGGGAATATTAGGACCATACTTTCCCATGACAACATTGTCCCAAGAGCAAGACTTATATATCTAGTATACCCTGAAGTTCATCTGGAGAGACATCTACTGTTGGCCATATCCTAATAAGAGGAGGATAACAAATAAGGTCCAGGGAGAAAAAATTATGAACTTTGCTTGAAAAAAAAAAAAAAGTGCACTTTGAATCTTAAACTTCAGATGTGCATCTTTCAGACATGGTACATCGCTCTATCATATCTCCCAGTTTAAATGGCATTCTTCAACAGGTGAAACAATCAAAAGGTGAAAAATGTGATTTATTTTCATTACTAAAGTTTCATTTGTAATTACAGCCAAAAAAACAGAATGAAATATATTTATCCCACAATTCTGTTGCGCTAGGCTTGACTTTACCTCTTTTTCACACACATAACTCTTGGATTTTGACCTGTGTAAATGAGCTATAAAACAGGCCACAAAATCCAGTGGTATGTATCTTAAATTGGATATATTCATTTTGGATGCATTGTCATTCATCATGAGCACAGTGTACCTGGCAGTAGAGTGGCATTATGAACAATAAATTGAGTGAAATTAGCATTTGAATTGATGCTACATGAAGATAACAGCCTGCAATAATCCTATTTAACAGCTGTTAATCGCCTACTATAAACCACAGTTCAGCAAATTTTGGTCACACTACCGAAATACCTCCCTAATATGAATGAAAAAGTATACCAACTGATGCACAGAAAGAAATGTTGAGATGTACATCTTACATTTAAGTATAAATTCCATACAGGATTCCATGTCTCCTACATGTAAATCACAAAACACTTTCTGTATGCAATATATGCATATATATACATACAGAAATATGATAAAAAAATAATAATAATAATTAAAAAAAAAAAGGTTAACATTTTTAGGGAAACATTAGGTTTGTATTTCTTAATGGAGAAGGGCATTATTCAAAGTTATGATTATGTTAAGATGATGTTCATGTTTCTGCATATTGCCCACATACATTTGGGCTGACATTATCAATCAGTCTGTAATACCATTGTCTTCCTACCACAAGACCAATTTAAGGAAAAGCCATAGTACTAGTTGCAAAACAAAGGAATACTTCTTCCTCTTAACTCATTCTTCTCACATCCATTTCTCAATCTGAAGCAATGCTGAAAGAATATATTATACTGAAAGATAGAGTATCCTGCAGAGGAAAGTTAAACTTCATAAATGGTGTCTAATCTTTTATCAGTAGCTGAGCAAGAAACAAGCACTATTGGTTGGGAAAAATAAAGAATAAAATATCTGAGATGAAGCATTGAGACATCCTGATGATGAATGTGTCTATAACAAGGATTTATATTAAGAACAATACAAAAAACATTTTCTTGTCAAACAGCTGAGATAGGATAGGAGGAATCTATGGCTATCAAACATTGCAGCCAGGTTGCAAAATACCTATGGCTAATTCATCTTTTTCTAAGAAAAATTAGATATCAGTACTTCATCTTCCAGCTTTGCATGGTCTTGTAACTCAGCTGAAAAGGAACTAATATCATGGTAGCATATAGGGGCGGTAGAAGTAATTGAGAGGACTTTCTCCAATGCTTTGTTGGTAATAAAGATTTTACAGCACTGGGGGATGGTTTCAATAAAGACCTGATGCTGAGGCAGATATTTTTTCTGCTCAAAAAGTCTATGACATCTCAGCTTAGAAAGCTGCAGATTGTCTTTTACTGTTACATTTATCCAAGAGAACATGCTTCAGAAGCAGAAGTGACAAATGTGATGTACATTAATTAGTCAGCAATCAGATGACTGATTGGACCTTTCTACAATGGTCTTCCCAGTAAATGAGATTTTAATTCCTCCTTTGATTTCCGAGATAAGAGCTTTTCAGCATCCTTTTTTCATCCTTTACTAAAAGAGTGAAATTGGGAATGGGCTGCTCTAGCTTACTCCTACATTCTTGTGGAATCTTCCCTGCCTCTGGAAATTATCCTCAATTTCTTTCACAATTGTCTTGAGCCCTTCTGTTCCAAACATTGTGCCAGTAGGATCATACGGCTGCATAGCTGACTCATCAGCTGAGGTCATGGCCAGTTCTTGCTGTATCATAGGCTCACAGAGACTGTAACCTCTTGATGAGAAAGCATGTCATTAAAGACCTTAGCAATGCTTAATTTAAGATAAAAATTGACTGTCAGTTGCAGTTCAGGTTTTGTATACTGCCAGATATGTTTATTGTTGCTCATGTGCTCAGCATGCATGTGGATGTGTTGCCTAGGGATATGGTTTAGTGGTGGATGTGTACTGTTCGGTAGATGGATGGACTTGGTGATCTTAAAGGTCTTTTCTAACCTACATGAATCTGCGATTCTATGCTGTTTCAGCACAGTCACACCAAGGCTCTCAGCTCAAATTGCACCTGAGGTTATGATACTGATGCTGTTCTGAATTAAAATGAGGAGCGTTTTAAGGTAAAGTGCAAGAATGGACTCTGAGGTCTCAGGTTAGCGTGCCACAGGGGTCCTCCTGCTCATGAAGTCTTGCTGCTTTGCAAGTCTTGGTAAATCATCCCTATGGCTAGTCAGTTACAAAAGTATATCTTGAGTGAGATTGCTTTACATGCTTTGCAGCTAGGAGATTGGACCCAGCTATCAGAGCACTTTAAATGTATGAAAAGTCTTGAGGAACCAACAGCAAAATTTTACCACTGATCTCAGTTGCAAAGTCTTAGAGGTGTATTCCTTATCTGGAACTCACCATCCAAGCTGTCCTACTAGGTAAAATCCTCTATTTTAAAAAGTTGCTGCCTGTCTTACCCAGGTTAGATATCTACATCTCCTCGTGTTACCTTTTCTTGAGTCACTTTCTTTAAAACCTGCTCACCAAAGAGGTAAAGGGAGGTTGCCAAGACTTATATGAAGTGTCAGTAGGTTTCTTTGTCTTTCAGATCAAGAATGAGGTGTAAGCAACTGCAGATTTCTTGTGGATGGGTTGTAGGCATATTTTAACTCTTACTTAAATGCAGCTCATTCAGGATGTAGCATCATAGGTAACTGCAATAAGATCAAAATGAAATAAACATCTGTGAGAAAGCTGATCTGACACACAGAGCAGCCATACAAATAGTAATGCTAATGTGAGGGAAGTAGGCAGGAATATGCAGTTAGAGATAGATGGTGGAGAGGACAGGACAGGATTTCCTGCCTCACTGGTAACATAGTCCTGAATTGATTAATGCAGGATCAGGGGGAGTAGCATTAAGGCGAGTGGTTTATGTGAAAATGTGACATTATGCCCCCATTATTCTTCACTGTAATACATGGACAATCAGAGACTCCACCATAATATTTTTCTAGGCAAGGGAAGTACATTGAAGTATACAAATGAAAGAACATTAGTAAAGCTACAAAGTCAAGTACTCAGAAATGGAGTTAACACATTTTACTTTGGAACAGTAACAGGCTGGGAGATACATTGCTTCTTAGGTTTGTATCTAAGCTTCCTGTATTCAGTTCAAATCCCATATACTTTTCTTAGAATTCGCAATGCAGGGTGTACTCTGCATGTTGTCACACCTTCCACAGATGGCTGTATTTATAAAGACAATATGATTTCTTTTATCTGGGTAACTTTTAGACTCTTAGAAATCAAAATGCACTTGTTGGTGTATACATGTTAACAAGCTACAGATTAAGCAAGAATGGATTTACAGCACATCCACTACTTGCTAATAGCCTCTGAGCAGGCTCTCACTACAACAAATGAGGGAAAGTTTACTCCTCACAAAGCTTCACCTTGTTTGCAAAGCGGGGAGAGAATTCATGGCAAACCAGCTGATGTGTTATCCCACACAGTCACACCTTGACTGCTCTGAAGGTTCTTGTTTGATTTCTCTCTACCTCAGATTAACTTCACCCAGGAGGAGGTAGCACAGATACAAAAAGTCAGTCTACTAAGGAGTAGCTCTGACTCTGAATCAAAAGACAGCTATTTTCACCACCCTCCAGGGACTTCAGGGAGACCCATTAAATCAGAGAAATGAATACAGCAAAATATTTGAGCTTGCTATGCATGCAGTAGATTGTCTGAGTATGTTAATTACTGCCCATGTAATTACTGATTGTCTGAGTATGTTAATTACTGCCCCCAGAACGTATTTCCAGAAGTGTTCACATGGAATCTGGAAAAAAAAAATCACCTGACACCACAACATTTTCAGATACTTCAGTCAAGTATGACATGTTAGGAGAAGTCGAAAGGATAAAAAAGTATTGTGTCCACCAAATCCTGACAAAGTGCTCTACTCCTAGAAGTTTTCACTACCACCTAAAACCATTACATCACAAGAGCCATATTCTGTACCATCATCTATAGTGCCTAGGAATAAAAGCAAAACTTAGTCCCTTGACATCCTTGTTAGATGCTGGAGGCATACATACCTCACTTCATTTTCTGCCAAGTCCTTTATATTTCTCCCACTGAACCAGCACAGAGCACCTGAGGCTGCTCAACACTAAGCTGCTTAGTGTTTCTCCCACGCAAAGGATGAGAGCAGGATCACAGGTTAAGTTGTCCACCATCCAACTTCCCTGTATGGCCAAATCCATTAGGAAGGCAGGTACTTTGAAACCCATTTTAATATTTTTAAGATTTCTAAAACCTACAGAATAAATGTTCCTATCTCTTAACACCAACAACAGAAACTGAAACCAGATCTCCTGACTCTCATATGGTTAAATTAATAAGATATTTATTGGACCACAGAGGGAAGAGGGGACTCTCAGGGAGTTCATCTGTGCTGCAGCTGAGTGGAGACCTGACTCCAGAGGTCATTCACTGAACATCAAATAGCTTCAACATAAAACACTGGATGAGACGAACTTCAAAGTATTTTATAGGGAGACTGCCAATGATAAACCCCAATAAACTAAATGATAAATATATATATAATATATATATATTATATATATTATATATATATATATATATATAAATATCTATTTATATATAGAGAGATAAATATATATATATATACCTTTTTCTAATTATTAATTTCAGCTTGCATAAAATGTTGAGAGAAACCATATGTATTGCAAAACACATAGCATACATGATTCCCATTTGGATTTTACTATTTTAACAGTAGTCAAACTGATATTTTTAAACTCACAAAACTGTCCCTAATTCTTATCTGTTTCTCTATAATGTCTTCTAATTTACAGCAGCTCAGGAAGATCATAATTATGGTCATTTTTCTCAAATAAAATCGATTTAAGGAATTGGAAATAACCTTCCATGGCAGTAAAGAATTAATTTACATCAACACAAGTGATTTGAAAGATCTATACAATCTGAGTGTCCTGTAACCCAGGAAAATAAACAACCCTAATCCTGTGGAGGTTACAGTGATCCTGACAATGAAAGGTTAAAATATTACCCAGTAGCATATTTGTAAATAGCAAGCATGAAGAAAAGAATTCATAATAGAAGTGCTAACACTGTCTTAACCACTACAGAGCACTGCTAAAATAGTCCCTTGAAATACAATCTTGCTGCATGTGGACCAAACTGAATACACAGGCTTCAAGCCAGCAGTATTAATTAAAGAGCTAACTTTTAGATTACTTTGATTTGGGAGTACTAGTCAGTACTACAAACAAGAAACCCCTTCTTTTAGAAGCTCTACTTCCCAGCCATATTTTGACTCCTATTTGCACTCACATCTTAAGTTCCTGCACACTGTTCAAATTTTGAGAAGTACTCGTTCTTAAGCAATAACAATAAACAGAGAAAATAATTAACCTATTTAACTTGATACTGCATCATGGCATGAAGTCAATTGGCCATGGAAATATTATGTGAAAGCTCCAAGCTAGCTTTGGAAACAACATTAAGATAGTCTCTGTTGCTGCCTGAATCTATAACAGCAGCATCTTTATGCAAAGATATGAGAGAGAACATCCTTTCAGTATGGAAATTTATTAGATTCTTCTGATGAAGAAACTCATTTAAAAGATCATAACTGAATGCTCAAGATAGTTTTGTTAAGTAACGTGTTTTTCTTCCTGTTTCCAACATGAAAAAGAAAAAATATCATAGGTTGGAAAATGTAGGTCATGTCTTACCAAACACTGACTGTTCTAGCTGCAGACTAGACTGTTCCACCTTTCATTGTTTTCCAACAACTCCCAGACACTAATGTGGAAATATATTGTGCTATTTCCATAAGTTAACAATTCCATCTTTGGTTATTAAATATTTATTAATTACAACGACTACTATATCCTTAGTAAAAATTGCAAAGTACTTGCAGACATTTTCTCCCAAGTTTATTTAAATGAAAATCTCGTTTTAAAGAGAAAGTCTGCTTGAGCAGGAATTTCCTCTTATAGTTTCACTTTCTTTGTGAAATATAAGTACTTTTTAAGCATTAAGCATTTGATCCATATTTGGTAGCTATGTCAAATCAGTTAAGGATGCAGCACAGATCCAGAAAAACTTAGATATAAGTAAGAATTTAGATTTGAGGCATACCTGGGGCTAGGATTTATATTCATAATTGGCAGCAGGTGAACTAATTACAAATAAAATTAGAAGAAATGTCCTGATCAGGCTCTTTATCCGGGATGTTTACTGTACTGGCCACTAATACCTCACATCTACTACCCTTTGGGTGCACTCTATTAAGTAGAATGAAAAATAACACAGAAGCTTTCTTATTCCTTTTCTCTCTTAAATTACATTAGTTTTATAAATATTTTTATCACACAGTCAAAAGAGAATATTGAAATTGCTGCTCGCTAATATTACAAACACATCTTTAGATACTAGTGGTGGATTTTGTTTTAAGACTACATTTTATCAAAGGTAAACGACAGGTCTGTAGCTTCTGCATGTTATCTGATGCCTTTCACTCACTGGTAAAGTTATCTCACATTTTTCTGTTATCCAACATGCAGGGGGAAGGGGGGAGGAGAGGGAGAGGGGGAAAGAGGAGGGGGAGAAGGGCAGGGCAGGGAAGACACAGTGGAATACCTCTGAGATTTAATATTGGATTAAAATGAAATCCCAAATGATTATGAAGACTTTCTTGAAATATTTATTTTGATTTCTTTTTTTGGTTATTTACTTCATATCATGGTTATTCCTTTAAAATTTGGAAATCAGCAAACACACCAAAGTTGCTGAAATTTGAATGTAAGGAAATAGTCTGAAACATTTCCCATATCAGAAATAACTCCTCATTTATTTTCCTATTTAAAAGACCATTGTTCTGCATGCAAATGGGCTGATGCTTACAGCAGTGTTTCACTGATAGAATGTCAGCTTTTTTTTTGAATACTGATGAAATTCATATTATCTTACACTGTAGTACTGTATTTTTCCAATTCCATTGTTAGGTGTCTTCTGATTCTAGCACAGGACTTGTATATATGCCTTTTCCAACATTCATTATAGTCAGTGTCTCTCTCAGTGTATTCAATTTTATCCAGCCTTTGTTTGGAAGTGGAATACCAACTCACTCACAGACTCACTTTAAAGAGCATTTTAATAATATTCATTTTGTATATAGAGCTGTTAAAGGTAAAAAAAAGTAAATGAGATTTTAGTAAGGTATCATATTTTCAGACTCTCTAGGGATTAGGATGATGGATTCTCCTTATTTACAATGCATATCAAATGTTTAAATTCTGTCCACAGGATTGAAAACTTTAGATTAATGTACAAAAGCAAAAACACCTGAAATTAAAGTTGGCTTACTGCAGTATCTGGCCTCTGGTCTTTTGTATCTTGGTGTATTAAGAAATTCCCAAACTTTGCGGCATCAATGCATCATCAAGTTTATTTGCTCTGCAATTTCTGAGACATGATACAGCTGAGTTTTAAAATCCCTGTGGCACGTTATTAGGAATAACTGTAATTTCTGGGCTTGTTTCTGAACTACAACATTACCTAAGCACGTTATTTTCTGTTTCATTTAATTTTTTTTTTTAATAATGAAAGCATAACTGATATGGCATCACTTCAGTTTATATTGTAATGATTTCTCTACAGATGTGCACTGAAATTGGTTTTCTAGAGTAATCACACATTTTAAGGTTCAATAGAATTCTACTTAAATTGATCTGAGATTATTGTCATGCATATCCTAGCTATCAATTAGTTTTAATATTACAAGTTTACATGAATAAGCCATGTAAGGGAAACTTCTCTGTTATGATGGTCCCTTTGATGACAATATTTCTGAGATCACACCAGAACGCTATTTGCTGTTAGAACACAGGAAGATATATGCGGAACAATCCCCTTAGAGCAACTGCAATGTCAGTTCACTTCAGCTACAAAATTAAGACCACACATTGCTTTAGCAGAAGGAATAACTTGAGTAGTAGTAAGGGGTCTTTTTTTTCCTCTACATCTCTCAGCACAACCTGAAAGATGATCCTATAGATGTCATTACATCATTGTGAGTAAAAATTCACCTCTGACACAAGAATTTTACCTATCTACTGCAGGGGCTGCTAAAACTGCCTTTTGACAAACCAACCAATTCCAGTTCAGTGTTTACCAAAATTTATGATACCACTTTCTACACTCAAAATGCGGTGCATTCTTCCCTCCTCTGATAGCAAGTAAGCCATATTAGAAAGTTTGGACCAGTCAGAGTTTCAAATAGAGTAGTTGATCATTACTACTGAGACTGGATACTGAGAAAATGAATTAAAATACTTTGAGGCTTGTACAATGATTCCTGAATTCACTCCTTCCTGATTCTATGTGGTATGAAGTAAGAGATTCTCCCCACCACAGCTCAGAGTCTAGGAGAAAGGAATAAGATGAGATAAAAAATAAATAAATAAATAACATTTCGCTATTTCAGCCTGGTTCCCTCAGCTGAAAAAGAATTGTAGGAATTAGGCCAAGTCATAGTCTAGCCAGCCTGCAGCTTTCAAGAAAAACAAGATGATCCCATTTTAAAGGTATTCTCTGTACCTTAACATACACATACAAAGAGAAGCATCCTAGCCTCTTAGAAGCCAGTGATTTACACCCAAGTGCACCCACCTGTGCACGTATTAACAAGACACTATAATTTCCCTTAAAATCAGTCTGTGTCTCCAAGTCTGAAATAGGTAGATTGTGTGGCAGACTTCCTCTTTCCTCCACTCGCACAAAGCCTCTTTCTTTCTTTTAGTATCTATTACCCCCATTATGACCTTTTATTATAAAAATGTTCTTGAGTATGTTTTTTGTTGTTGTTGTTGTTGTTTTTTTTTAATTCTATACCCATGTGACTAGCTACAGGAAGAATATTTAATGGTCTCTCAATAGGACATGTGGGTGCTATAAAAATAAATGTGCTGTGGTTATGAGAAAGTTCAAATTTTGTTGGCTTTTAAGATTTATTTTTTTTTAATTATGGTCATCTCTAGCTTTATCACTAGGTTGAAAGCTATTCCTATGGTGCATATGCAAAACCTCATCAATTTTGACAGTATGGCTATGCAAATATTCTCTCTTCAAGTACCTTAATGAATAATTAATATTGTGCTTAGAGATCTAGCTGAAAGCACCAATCAGAGGGTCCAAATAAATTGGATTGGTATTGAAGAAATTGCTCCCCATGCTCATCAAAAAGATTACTGTTTCTTTCAGAGAATAGCTTTAACAATATGAAATAAAGCCCTCTTGGAATAACCTGCTGATATCTGCGTGAATAATCAGACCAGCTATAACTTATCTGTCATAGTGTAGGCTGGTTTTGAAAGGCATCTTCTGTAAAGGTATTGTTTTGTAATGACAGAAATCAAAGTGATCTAGGGAAAGTAACAATCTCTTTCTATCTTACTTTCCCTGGTGTTTTTTGTTTTTTTTTTTTTTTTTGAAAAGGATACTTACAGTACACCAGTTAAAAAAAAAAAAGTTACAACAGGCATTATTTTACTGTAGGAAGGACAGAAGGTTGCCTGGCTTTGGTACCAGGTTTATACCAAAATAATCTTATCTTTACTTAAAGAATATTAACACTCACTCTGTACATAACTTTCAATAACTTGGGTTTCATTGTGGTTCATAAATCACACATACACTTCATAAAACTGACATATGTTGAGCATACTGATACTGTGTAGTGTTTCCATGCTAAACACCAGTTCTGACCAAAAAAGAATAAGTGTGAAGGACATATTGGAAGACAAAGGCATAGGAGACATTTTATTTCCCTAGCAATAATTCCCAGATAATATTACCAGCAGTGAGAAATAATTCCTACTTAAAGATAGTGAAACCTTTAGATATTCTCTTATTTAAAATAGAATACCGAACACAATTCTACATATGTTTAGATAAATACAGGTATTCTGGCTCTATATCAATTTTTCTAAGATAGTGTAATCAAATTTAGCATGGTCCAAAAAGGGAAGAAAAAAAAAGAAAGTGTATTTCTCCTTATAGAATGATTTTTTCTTCTTGGGAATATATCAGAGAGAGTCTCTTCTTCCCCTCCCCCATGAAAAAGCCCATGAGACTGGAGAAAAAAAAAAAAAAACAAACAACTAATAATAATAATCTCATGTATTAGATGAGCCTGCCACTCTCAAAAACTTTAAGCATCAGTTTTGGAGTGTCTGGGAGCATACAGCCTGTGTCCTTTCTTGAAAAGCTCTAGGGCAATTTAAGGTAATAGAGCTGGAATCCATTTATACAGATGGACATTTGCATCCATGAAGCTGTTCCAAAGCCATACAAGTATCACTCTATACTATAAAATAAAGTTGGCAGACGACAATTACTAGAGCAAGTTGCACTGAAGTGAGACCTATGTCACATATTGCTTATGCATTCAGCATTAGCATAAATACATTAATTGAGCTTTCCCCATTAGCAGAAGCAAGTAGCTGCTGTTCTACTCTAGCCAACCCTTTGTGCAACACTGTCAATTTGGACACCAACAAAATAGTTCAAAGAATAATAATTAAATATGCATTTTTAGAGTGTAAAAAGAATTAACTACTTTTACCAAGTTTGGTTTGGTTTTCTATACCTCCTGTAAGACTGACAGGTTAGTGTGATAAATGATGAATTGCCACTCCATACTGGCTGCATTTGCTGTACTGTATCACAATTACACAAACATCTGTGCATTAAAACTTCACTTTCCTATTGTGGGAAAAATCTTCCATTGTAAAATGAAAAACTCAGGTGGCTATGAAAAGCAGTTGGTTTGGTTTTATGTACATACAGGTTTGCTGAATGTCTGCCAGTGGCTGAAAAATCCATAAGGATTCTTTGAGACTAATGTATTTTACTTTATCACTTCATTCACTGTATTTTTTGATCTTTCTATAACTAAGTATTAATAGCTCTTTTTAAAAAGTAGCCCAACACTTTAAGGATACTTTAAAAACAGCTGTGAGAACGTACACAATAATTATAAAAGCATATTGAAAGTTTTTAAAGGCAATATCTAGTAGCATTGCAATACCATTGCAATTACCAAATTTCTCACAAGCCTCTAGTAATTTTTTCCATCAAACTCAATATTTGGTTGGACAAGCACATATACTTAAGCAGATATTTTGTCTTAAATCAAAGTTTTTAAAGACATTAGGATGAAAGAAGACTGACATAAAAGCGTTAAAAATGTGACCTAACTTCCTGGAAATATAAACAAATATGCCTAACTGTAGCCAATTATGTAAATCAGCTCAACTGCTTTTTGACCGTCAGTGTGTCTTTGCTAATATGCCCAATCCAGAAAGTTAGATAAAACATGTTAGAAAACTTGTCAGCATGCAAGTGGTACAGACCACCACAACTTTAATAACTCTATTATTATTATTATTGTTTATTATTATTATTATTAATTATAGGGGCATGTAGAATTTCCGTGGGTCTAGATTAAAAGATAACTGGCACACTTACCATTCCTTTGCTCCTATCATCAATGGGAGTACTGGCAGGAATTAACTGAAAAACTAGGTAAAATAAATTAATATCAGGGCATAAGGCCTTGATTTTTACGGTTTCCAATCATTATTGGCATGCTTAGAGGTCAGATTTTGGCACTGTCTAGTCCTAATGAAACTACAGATACAATTTCTCTTTGTTAATTTAGCTTATAAAATATAAAGCACTCTTGATTAATGCATCCTCATCCATAATCATCACTGAAAATGTAAATATTTTGCTGATGGCTGTCTCTGCTGATGATCAAAAGACGCTAAAATTGACATCTTATTTTCACCACCAGACCAATGAAAGAAGAGCAAATAAATTTTCACCATAATGAAGTGTGACAAGAAAAAATAGAGGGGAACAGAAGTATGTAAGCATTGGTATTATGGAATAACTCAACTACTGAATGAATTAAAGCCAAAAATCCTCACATCTGAGGAACACCAATATGATTAATAAAAGATTAAATAAATTTATAAGATCAGAATACCACACTTGATTCAAGATCAAAATTGCATCTGCTTAACAGAGAAGGAGATAGCAGAGGCATTCCTGTCCAGTTGTGTGGCTTTTCATCAAAAAGGACATCTGAATATTTTTGATGGAGTCTTCTAAGGGAAAGCAGAACTGCATAGCAATTAAATTAACAGCTTTGGTAACAGATCAACACTTGCTTGTGACAAGTAATTAAAGACAAGAAATCTGATAGCATCCTCTCCTCTTCAACTTTACTCTTTGGCACGCCTTTCCCCTTTACAACAACTTAGTTTTAATGCATAATAAACTTTTTTTTAGAAAAAAATAGTAAAAAAAAAGAAAAAGAAAATGAGCAGTCACAAATTCAGTGAAACATAGCTTTTTTTTTTTCCCTTCAACCAAAATTGAAAATTTATTTTGCTTAATTCGGGAGCCTTTGAAAAATCTATTTATTTCACTTTTTTTCCCCTTTTAATCTAGGTCAACATTTAAGCAAAGAAAAAACAATGGTGGAGTAAACAAGGTAATTCTGAAAATGTCCAAAAGATTTTCCAAAAAAAAAAAAAAAAAAGCAAACATTGTCTTTCAAAACAAGAAATCCACACCAAACTATACTTTCTTTCCAAGCCCTAGAGACAGAGGTACTTTTTTCCCAGGCACCCTGACATTCTCAGTTCAACCTATCGTCATGAATAGATGTTCTGCAGAATCACAGTAGGACTGCTAATCTGAACAGACATCCTGTGCATGCAAACAAATGTTTCGGTGCTGTTCACATCAGCCTGCCAACACCACAGCTCTCCCAAGCACAATGGCTCAAGCAAGCAATGAAACCCAAGTTGCTCATGTTTCACACTGCAATCTTCTCTCTTTCTGTATTTGACTTTTGCCAGCTGACACTATCATTTTGCAGCCACTATGGCGATGAGCCATGCTGTTCTCTCTCACACAGATATTCGTCTTTTAGTCAAACTTCACAGGGGTATGCATTGCTTTGTACATCTTCCCAAGCAGGCAAGAAAGCTGCCAGAAGCCATGATCTTCTTTCAAATGTATGCATTAATGGCAGGAAATGCTCTACTAAATGATCCCTTATTAAAATGCACTTCATCATCATACACTGTTCCTCTGCTCACAGTTGCATTTTCCCTAGCACACAGGACCCCAGTTTGTCACTAGAACCTAAGTATCAAGTCTTGAATGTGTAACTACAGTCACATACAGCTAAGACCTGGGAATTCTCTGGATGTGTCAAATACAATCCAGAAGAACTGTTATCCTGAAATAAGCAAAGGAAGAGAAAATGTTAGCTATTTACTTATTAGCCAGTTGTGGAAAAAAAAAGTTTGTGCCTCTTTGTGAAGATGCTTTAGCTTTACTTATCATGGCACAGGAATTTGTTTAGCCATACCAACACCATTTCTGTAATATGCCTCCCTCTTGAGCCACTAAGAGCCAAGAATTCAGCTCTGGCCCTCACTGTAACCCCAGAGGCATAAACAAGATCCTAAAATATTATGAAATATGTCCATTCACTACCTTCTAAATCATTAAAAAACAAACAAACAAAAATCAATACAAAAGAAGGAAAGAAAGAAATAAGGAAAGAAAGAAAAGCCAAAACTCAGAGGCACTACAAAAACACATGCCCAAAATGCTGGCAGGAGTTGTTTACAAGAATTCCAATCTAGAAAATATCTTGCTTCATAAAAATGGCCCTATCTACACAGGTTAAATGCATGTGCAAAGCACTCTGAATATGAAATATACTAACTTTGAATGACACTGATCATCATAATGTACTTCTGCATAGGATGTGCAGCATCTTCTGGAAGAGCAGCTTAACAAGATTGATGCAATTATAAATTTCTGTGCAGTGGAACTCAGGTTATTTTGCATTACATTAATTTATTTTTTAATGTGTTTTCCTCTTTTGCTTCCTCTGCAGGCATAGTTATTGTAGTTATTTTCTGCATATTCTAATTATTTTCTGCAAATGGTTCATTATACCGTGCTTAATAACTCAGAGGACCTGGCAATTTTAGTAACAAATATTTTTAATTCTTAAGCATGACATAAATGAATACATGCACTCCTCAATATATGCATTCCTTCAAATAAGTCAAAATGCAAAGTGCTGATCTGCACTTGAATGTATTTTTGCTTCCTCTCTCCCATTGTGCCTTTTCTCTCTACATAGTACAAAAGAAGAGGCAGAAACCACAGAGGTACAGCTAGATTTCAAATAACCATGTTTACAAGTTGCACACAAATATACACACCAAGGTTCATGAATGTACTGCTGTTCTGGCTGGCTTCTGGTAGTTACTGCAAGAAAGCATGGCTCCCAAACTACTTGAAAGACCCACAAACTCTTTTAGTACTACTGGAGCCCAACTGCTTTTCTTTTTAAGAAACAGCACTGTTCGTGTACAAGGCAAACAGTTTTGAGAGTCTAATCTATTTCATTAATAGCTGGCTGGGAAGCAATTAATGGTATGCCTACCATAGGCATCAAAAGTTCAGGGAACATCCATGTAAATCCTTCCCAAGCATCTTCACTCCTCCCCAAAATATTGGTACTTTGGACCTGTGTAAATCCCCTAGGCTAGCACTGAGCAGCAACATTTATTGAGACCTTTCTGGAGGTAAATGTCACAACTGCAGCCTAGCCTGTACTTTTTACTACTTTTCAAAGAAAAGATGTTCAGTTCTTACAAAAACCTGTAACACTTGGTATCTTCTGCTTCCTGTAACGAGGTATGAGCCCTACCAGTTCCAAAGATCAATTTTCACCAGAGTGTGGGTAGTTAGGGTCTGGCGGCCGGAAGATGTCGCACTGTACGGAAAGGTGAAGCCCCTCCCTTGATGGGACAGTAGCGTGTGGTCTGTGATGTAAGCAAGCGGAAGTGACGCTATGGGCCTCGGGTATATAACACCATGTGACTCGACAATAAACGCCATTTGCCATCCACCACATTGGTGTCTGTGAGCCGATGGACCAAGCGGCCTGGGGTTGGTTGCCGTGCCATTCCTGAACCAGGTCGCCACTGCCCCCTGAAGGCAACACCAGAGTAAAGAAAAAAGTATGAAAAACAGTAACATTTCACTTGTTTATCACTTTTAATCTACAAGATGCACCTACACACATAGACCCCTCTAACATGTTCTCCAGTAAAGTAAAATTAGTATAACAAAGGTAGGAAGTGAGTAGAGAACTGAAGCATGGGAATGGGCTTACTAGCAACTGAGGAAACAGCCACTGCAGTTAAGAAACCACTACCAGCATGGAGCAGTCACAAGCCTGAAATACAGGTATGAAAGAAATGTCCTGTCAAGCAGGATACCGCTAATCTGTGCCCCTGTCTGATGTATCTAACAGAAATGCTCCTGCCTTGCTCTTCGCAGAAGCAGATGATGCACCCTGAAAGTATTCATGTATAACAAAGCCTCGTGCCTTTGAACCCTGGAACTTTCAGTGGTTTCAGTAGTTTCTTTATCTTGTGTTCCCCTTCACTGTCTCAAACTGAGCTATTGAGGCTGGCAGTGCAGTGTGTCCTAGCCACTTGCTGGCTCTCAGTAATTCCCAGCTATTGACATCAGGTCTGGGATTTCTTTGGATGACTACAAAGATTTAAGAATTTGTATATAGCACCACTAGCACTGAATGAGGATTCTGCTTCTGGATGTCACGTCTCAGAATTGTGTTGCCCCAGCGTGCAGGGAGTTTACATCATTAAAATTGCATGCCTGAAAAAGTTAATACATCCTCCTGGATAAAGAACTAGGCAGGAATTCTCTTTTTTTTTTCAGGTTCCAGAGGAAGGGAAGTGGAGTGTGATTAATCAAAATGTGACAATTAAGCAAAATGGAAACTTTTCCTAAAAACATATTAATTTTGACAAACTGTGTTAATAAAGGAACACCTGACCAAAATTGCATCAGGGACTACGAAGCAAGAAGGCTTGCAAGGCTCCAGAGTTCTCAGCTTTTAAACCCATAGCTCCCACCTTTCATATGAATATTTTTCTCAAAGTCCAGACTACTCTAGCTCCTTACTCCTAATTTTTCAAATGAAACTTCCCTACTATTAAGAACATGTTGAAAAAGCTTTGTTGAAGAAGAAAAAAAGTTCTATATAGAAAGTACTAAGAATCTGGGATTTTTCTCAGTGCATATTACAAATGGTTGCTGTTTAGAATGAACCTGATATCACATAATATTCATATTTCTCAAAGGAAGTAGAAAGTTAACTGCCTAAAGGGGAAAATCCCCAAAACACTTTTTTTTTATTATTGTCAATTCTAGATGATAATTTTTAGCTTCACTTTCTTTATCCCATATGGAACAAAGCTTCTGATTTCTTGCAGTTTTCCCCAGTCTTTTAATGCTTTTTCAACTATTTTTAGCAAAAACATATCACATCTAACTATTCAAGCTAATGGCATCTTCTTCTTCCAAATGTGCCTCTGTGAAGACACTGGTGTCCAGAGACAAATACCTTTAACTCAAATGCCTTCAAAAATACAGTGGGAGAGAGGGAGAATGTTAAGATTTTAATCCTTTTTGATGTTAATTCCATGCAATCAGTACAATCCTATCTGTTCTGTTTAAGGTAGTTTACTGTGCTGTCATCAGAAAGTTTGCCATTCTATTATAATTCTTTGTTTCTTTAAAGCTGGTTCAAGTTATTTAATATCACACTTACTACATCTCTTCCTTAACTGGCAAAAAGAGTATACTTATGGAAATAAATAAATAAATTAACCCTTTCCCCTTTTTGGCAACATCACAAGATGTTCCAAAAAGCTACTTGTGCTGCAAAAACACAATGTCATTTTACAAGCCTCTTTGTACCTTCACATACCATTTCACCTACCTCATTTCTACCAGCTGATGCCCTGGTGATTTTGCAGATGGCTATGTGGGCAGATGGACTGGAAGTTCATACAATAAACATGCAGCAAAGGAAAATCCATGGTTTTGCACGGCTTCAATTACCAGGATCTGTAGAGATGTCAAAGACATGCTATTCCCCATTTGGCAATATGCTTTGATTGCTAATTAATGCAAACAGCTTGTTGTCTACAGTGATACACAATTACTTCTCAGTGACCAAATGGCTTACAACAATTTCAACAAGCAGTTCAGGAGCCAAAAGCATTCCATAACTAAAATGCTAACACTAAGCTTGTGTATTTTTATTTAAAGATGTAATATTACAGCCATCTGGAAAACTGTTTATTTAATAACATCCAGCAACATGGTACTTGACACCTGCTAACTGGCAAGTTAACAGCAAAACAGGTAACCAAAGGTATGAGTAGGTCCAACATTCAGGGCTAGGGAGGAAGAAAGAGACAATGACTGACATAATGGCTTCTTTTTTGGATGACTTATTTTTAACAAAAAAAAAAAAAAAAAAAAAAAAGGAAGGAAGGAAGGAAGGAAGGGAGGAAGGAGAGAGAGAGAGAAGAAAGAAAGGGGGTGAGAGAAAGACAGAATAAGAGTCCAATAAGAGTCCAATTTCTGTGGAAAATAATAGTGTGGGGTGGGAAATCAAGCACTAGAAAGGTATTTTACTAAAAAAAAAAAAAAAAAAAAAAAAGAAAGAAACAAACAAATCTCTTCTTCCATCTTTCTTATCTTTCTTTGAGAAAACAGACGAGGGGTTAGAGCTACCAAAATGAAAACTTGACAAGAAACTAAAGCATGGATTTACTACAAGCTCTGCAGACCTACCAGTGATGCCATTCTGTGAGAACATGGGTTCTTCTTCCTCCCCAGCACACATCAAACTACAGAGACATTCAAACAAGCTTAATAATTTAGGGCTGCTCCATGAGGTAGTACATGAATGCTAATTAACTTTCTAGATACTTTTCCCTTGAGGCCAAGCATTTTCTGAAATGGCCTCCTTGTAGTAAACAACTGAAAACCATCCTTCCAAGTGCATGATTCATGTTCTGTGCTCACAGCCCTAATGGTGTTCTCACACAGAAATCTTTTTACAGAATGAGGTGGCCAGAAAAAATTATATGGCACAAAACAGAGTGTGAACTGGGATTTCCATTTGATGAAAACATATTTAGGATCTAATGTACAGTGCATCTGTACGGAAATTATGCCAACAACCAAGGTAGATGAAAGAAACGCAGCTAGGATTTTAGGTTACATTTGCTAGAAGGGTTTAAGTCTTTAGAGAACACACCAACAAACAGCTTCTCTTTGCATTGCTATCATGTCACATTTAGTCTTTAAACACTAAAAAGAAACTTCATAAACTGCAAATAAAAGTAAACAGGCCAACATTACTGTATTTAGACTTGTCTCAACACCAACACTCTCCACTAAAGAAAAGCATTCCTGAACTACTCCAGGTTTGGGAATACATTTTGTCTTGAAGTCTAACACTTTCTCTAGAGCCAATGTAAGAACAGACCAGGAGGGTTATTTT